>NC_041388.1:271977767-271994906 GCF_002162155.2 Triticum dicoccoides
GGGCGTGTGCTCCTGCCTCGTGGACGACTCGGGAACCTTCTTGACGTGAGACCTACGCCAAAATTCCTATAAATACAGAAACCTCCAAAAAATAACCTAGATCGAGAGTTCCGCCGCCAGAAGCCTCCGTAGCCACCGAAAACCAATCTAGACCCGTTTCGGCACCCTGCCTGAGGGGGGAGTCCTTCTCCGGTGGCCATCTTCATCATCCCGGCGCTCTCCGTGACGAGGAGGGAGTAGTTCTCCCTCAGGGCTGAGGGTATGTACCAGTAGCTATGTGTTTGATCTCTCTCTCTCTCTCTCTCGTGTTCTTTAGTCAGCATGATCTTGATGTATCGTGAGCTTTGCTATTATAGTTGGATCTTATGATGTTTCTCCCCCTCTACTCTCTTGTGATGGATTGAGTTTTCCCTTTGAAGTTATCTTATCAGATTGAGTCTTTAAGGATTTGAGAACACTTGATGTATGTCTTGCATGTGCTTATGTGTGGTGACAATGGGATATCACGTGATCCACTTGATGTATGTTTTGGTGATCAACTTGCGAGTTCCGTGACCTCGTGAACTTATGCATAGGGGTTGGCACACGTTTTCGTCTTGACTCTGCGGTAGAAACTTTGGGGGCACTCTTTGAAGTTCTTTGTGTTGGTTGAATAGATGAATCTGAGATTGTGTGATGCATATTGTATAATCACACCCACGGATACTTAAGGTGACATTGGAGTATCTAGGTGACATTAGGGTTTTGGTTGATTTGTGTCTTAAGGTATTATTCTAGTATGAACTCTATGATAGATTGAACGGAAAGAATAGTTCGTGTTATTTTACTACGGACTCTTGAATAGATCGATTAGAAAGGATAACTTTGAGGTGGTTTCGTACCCTACAATAATCTCTTCATTTGTTCTCCGCTATTAGTGACTTTGGAGTGACTCTTTGTTGCATGTTGAGGGATTGTTATATGATCCAATTATGTTATTATTGTTGAGAGAACTTGCACTAGTGAAAGTATGAACCCTAGGCCTTGTTTCCTAGCATTGCAATACCGTTTATGCTCACTTTTACCACTTGCTACCCTGCTGTTTTTATATTTTCAGATTACAAATACCCACATCTACCATCCATATTGTACTTGTATCACCATCTCTTCGCCGAACTAGTGCACCTATACAATTTACCATTGTATTGGGTGTATTGGGGACACAAGAGACTCTTTGTTATTTGGTTGCAGGGTTGTTTGAGAGAGGCCATCTTCATCCTACGCCTCCCACGGGTTGATAAACCTTAGGTCATCCACTTGAGGGAAATTTGCTACTGTCCTACAAACCTCTGCCCTTGGAGGCCTAACAACGTCTACAAGAAGAAGGTCGTGTAGTAGAATCACCTCCCCCCTTGCTCCTTTATATATGGGGGAAAGGGGCACCCTAGAACACACAAATTGATCATTGATCCATTATCCGTGTGCGGTGCCACCCTCCATCATAATCCACCTCGACCATATCATAGCGGTGCTTAGGCGAAGCCCTGCGTCGGTAGCAACATCATCATCGTCATCACGTCGTCGTGCTGACGGAACTCTCCCGTGAAGCTCTGTTGGATCGGAGTTCGTGGGACGTCATCAAGCTGAACATGTGCTGAACTCGGAGGTGCCACGAGTTCGGTACTTGGATCGGTCGGATCGTGAAGACGTTCGACTACATCAACCGCGTTCACATAATGCTTCCGCTTACGGTCTACGAGGGTACGTGGACGATACTCTTCCCTCTCGTTGCTATGCATCACCATGATCTTGCGTGTGCGTAGGAGAATTTTGAAATTACTACGTTCCCCAATAGTGGTATCAGAGCCAGGTTTATGCATAGAAGTTATATGCACAAGTAGAACACAAGTGAGTTGTGGGCGATACAAGTCATACTGCTTACCAGCATGTCATACTTTGGTTCGGCGGTATTGTTGGATGAAGCGGCCCGGACCGACATTACGCGTACGCTTACACGAGACTGGTTCTTAAGGATGGCAATTTTACCCATGGACATGGATATCCATGGATATCCGACCCGAATGGACAGGGTCTGGATATGCTTTTGTGTCCATGGACACCACCCAAACCCGACCCGATTGCTCGTGGGTAGGGCATGGATATAATCTTGTACCCATGGATATATCCAAACCCGACCCGATAGTATGACTTAATGGGCAAAAATCTGCTATCCCTACCCCACTGTCACATGTCCCACTTCAATTTTACACTTTGTTATCTAAAACATGTAAAAGAAATTGCACAATCTCCATCCTACCTTTTATTAGTTGACATTCAATCCCCTCTGTAACATACTCCAATGCCCCTTCCATTATTTTTATCTCCTTGTTAAATGACTCGTCATTCACAACTATTAGAAAAATACTAAATGATCTTAGCTTGTTAGTGGACGTTGATTTACCATAAGTTGATGTTTAGCATGAGTGACGCCTAGCCTGCAACAAGGTGAATAATGGAGGAGCTTATGTTAACATTGTGTTATGTGTTATTTATATGTCTTGAGAGGACCCAATGGATATCCAGTGGGTATGGATATCCATTGGGTTTGGACATGGACACAATTTATCACTCATGGATTTTCTCATGGATGGACAAAGACTGTCTTCATGGATATGGATATGGATTTAATAATTTCCAACCCGATCCAAACCCGACCCATTGCCATCCTTACTGGTTCTACCGACATGCTTTGCACACAGGTGGCTGGCGGGTGTCAGTTTCTCCAACTTTAGTTGAACCGAGTGTGACTATGCCCGGTCCTTGTTGAAGGTTAAGACAACACTAACTTGACGAAATATCGTTATGGTTTTGATGCGTAGGTAAGAACAGTTCTTTCTCAGCCCGTAGCAGCCACGTAAAACTTGCAACAACAAAGTACAAGACGTCTAACTTGTTTTTGCAGGGCATGTTGTGATGTGATATGGTCAAGACATGATGCTAAATTTTATTGTATGAGATGATCATGTTTTGTAAAAAAGTTATCAGTAACTGGCAGGAGCCATATGGTTGTCGCTTTATTGTATGAAATTCAATCGCCATGTAATTGCTTTACTTTATCACTAAGCGGTAGCGATAGTCGTGGAGGCAATAATTGGTGTGACGACAAGGATGCTTCGATGGAGATCAAGGTGTCAAGCTGGTGACGATGGTGATCATGATGGTGCTTTGGAAATGGAGATCACAGGCACAAGATGATGGCCATATCATATCACTTATATTGATTGCATGTGATGTTTATCCTTTATGCATCTTATTCTGCTTGATTGACGGTAGCATTATAAGATGATCTCTCACTAAATTTCAAGGTACAAGTGTTCTCCCTGAGTGTGCGCCGTTGCCAAAGTTCGTCGTGCCGAGACACCACGTGATGATCGGGTGTGATAAGCTCTACGTTCATATACAACGGGTGCAAGCCAGTTTTTGCACCCGCAGAAATACTCGGGTTAAACTTGACGAGCCTAGCATATGCAGATATGGCCTCGGAACACTGAGACCGAAAGGTCGAGCGTGAATCATATAGTAGATATGATCAATGATGACCCACAAGTATAGGGGATCTATCGTAGTCCTTTCGATAAGTAAGAGTGTCGAACCCAACGAGGAGCGGAAGGAAATGATAAGCAGTTTTCAGCAAGGTATTCTCTGCAAGTACTGAAATAAGTGGTAACAGATAGTCTTGTGATAAGATAAATTGTAACGAGCAACAAGTAACAAAACTAAATAAAGTGCAGCAAGGTGGCCCAATCCTTTTTGTAGCAAAGGACAAGCCGGAACAAACTCTTATAATAGGAAAAGCGCTCCCGAGGACACGTGGGAATATCGTCAAGCTAGTTTTCATCACGTTCATATGATTCACGTTCGATACTTTGATAATTTGATATGTGGGTGGACCGGTGCTTGGGTGCTGTTCTTACTTGAACAAGCATCCCACTTATGATTAACCTCTATTGCAAGCATCCGCAACTACAACAAAAGTATTAAGGTAAACCTAACCATAGCAAGAAACATATGGATCCAAATCAGCCCCTTACGAAGCAACACATAAACTAGGGTTTAAGCTTATGTCACTCTAGCAACCCATCATCTACTTATTACTTCCCAATGCCTTCCTCTAGGCCCAAATAATGGTGAAGTGTTATGTAGTCGACGTTCACATAACACCACTAGAGGCTTGACAACATACATCTTATCAAAATATCAAACGAATACCAAATTCACATGACTACTAATAGCAAGACTTCTCCCTTGTCCTCAGGAACAAACGTAATTACTCACAAAGCATATTCATGTTCATAATCAGAGGGGTAATAATATGCATATAGGATCTGAACATATGATCTTCCACCAAATAAACCAACTAGCATCAACTACAAGGAGTAATCAACACTACTAACAACCTACTAGCACCAATCCCGGACTTCGAGACAAGAATTGGATACAAGATATGAACTAGGGTTTGGAGATGAGATGGTGCTGGTGAAGATGTTGATGGAGATTGCCCTCTCCCGATGAGAGGAGCATTGGTGATGACGATGGTGATGATTTCCCCCTCCTGGAGGGAAGTATCCCCGGCAGAACAGCTCTGCCGGAGCTCTAGATTGGATCCACCAAGGTTCCGCCTCGTGGCGGCGGAGTTTCGTCCGAGAAGATTGCTTCTTATTTTTTTCTCATCGAAAGACTTCATATAGGAGAAGATGGACGTCGGAGAGCCACCAGGGGGCCCACGAGGTAGGGGGCGTGCCCTAGGGGGGGCACCCTCGTGAGCAGGGTGTGGGCCCCTGGCCTTCATCTTTGGCGAGGATTTTTCTTTATTTATTTTAAGATGTTCCGTGGAGTTTCAGGACTTTTGGAGTTGCGCAGAATAGGTCTCTAATATTTTCTCCTTTTCCAGCCCAGAATTCCAGCTGCCGGCATTCTCCCTCTTCATGTAAACCTTGTAAAATAAGAGAGAATAGCCATAAGTATTGTGATATAAAGTGAAATAACAGCCCATAATGTGATAAATATCGATATAAAAGCATGATGCAAAATGGACGTATCAATCAACATAGTGATGTTCACCATTGAAAACTACTCCATCTCACGTGATGATCAGACATGGTTTAGTTGGTATGGATCACGTGATCATTTAGATGATTAGAGGGATGTCTATCTAAGTGGGAGTTCTTAAATATGATTAAATGAACTTTAATTTATCATGAACTTAGTCCTGATAGTATTTGCATAACTATGTTGTAGATCAATAGCTCGCGATGTAGCTCCCTGTTTTAGTTTTGATATGTTCCTATATAAAAGTAAGTTGAAAGATGATAGTAGCAAAGATGCGGACTAGGTCCATGATCTGAGGATTATCCTCATTGTTGCACAGAAGAATTATGTCCTTGATGCACCGCTAGGTGACGAACCTATTGCAGGAGCAGATGCAGACGTTATGAACGTTTGGCAAAGCTCGGTATGATGACTACTTGATAGTTTAGTGCACCATGCTTTACGGCTTAGAACCGGGACTTTAAAAACGTTTTGAACACCACATAACATATAAGATGTTCCAAGAGTTGAAACTAGTATTTCAGACTCATGCTCGTGTCAAGAGGTATGAGACCTCTGACAGTACTTTGCCTACAAGATGGAGGAGAATAGTTCAACCAGTGAGCATGTGCTCAGATTGTCTGGGTACTACAATCACTTGAATCAAGTGGGAGTTAATCTTCCAGATAAGATAGTGATTGACAGAGTTCTCTAGTCACTATCACCAAGTCACTAGAACTTCGTGATGAACTATAATATGCAAGGGATAACGGAAACGATTCCCAAGCTCTTCGTGATGCTGAAATCGACGAAGGTAGAAATAGAGAAAAGCATCAAGTGTTGATGGTTGACAAGACCACTAGTTTCAAGAAAAGGGCAAAGGGAAGAAGGGGAACTTCAAGAAGAACGGCAAGCAAGTTACTGCTGAAGTGAAGAAGCCCAAGTCTAGACCTAAGCCTGAGACTAAGTGCTTCTACTGCAAAGGGACTGGTCACTGGAAGCAGAACTGCCCCAAGTATTTGGCGGATAAGAAAGATGGCAAAGTGAACAAAGGTATATTTGATATACATGTTATTGATGTGTACTTTACTAGTGTTTATAGCAACCCCTCGGTATTTGATACTAGTTCAGTTGCAAAGATTAGTAACTCGAAATGGGAGTTGCAGAATAAACAGAGACTAGTTAAGGGTGAAGTGACGATGTGTATTGGAAGTGCTTCCAAGATTGATATGATCATCATCGCACACTCCCTATACTTTCGGGATTAGTGTTGAACCAAAATAAATGTTATTTGGTGTTTGCGTTAAGCATGAATATGATTTGATCATGTTTATCGCAATACAGTTATTCATTTAAAGTCAGAGAATAATTGTTGTTCTCTTCACATGAATAAAACCTTCAATGGTCATACACCCAAGGTGAATGGTTTATAGAATCTCGATCGTAGTGATACACATATTCGTAATATTGAAGCCAAAAGATGCAAAGTTAATAATGATAGTGCAATTTATTTGTGGCACTGTTGTTTAGGTCATATTGGTGTAAAGCGCATGAAGAAAATCCATGCTGATGGGCTTTTGGAATCACTTTATTATGAATCAGTTGATGCTTGCGAACCATGCCTCATGGGCAAGATGACTAAGACTCCGTTCTCCGGACCTATGGAGTGAGCAATAGATTTATTGGAAAGAATACATACTGATGCATGTGGTCCGATGAATGTTGAGGCTCGCGGCGGGTATCGTTATTTTCTCACCTTCACAGATGATTTGAGCAGATATGGGTATATCTACTTGATGAAACATAAGTATGAAACATTTGAAAAGTTCAAAGAATTTCAGAGTGAAGTGGAAAATCACCGTAAACATAAAATAAAGTTTCTACGATCTGATCATGGAGACAAATATTTGAGTTACGAGTTTGGTCTTCAACTAAAACAATATGGAATATTTTCACAAATTCATGCCACCTGGAACACCACAGCATAATGGTGTGTCTGAACGTCATAACCGTACTTTATTGGATATACTACAATCTATGATGTCTCTTACCGATTTACCACTATCGTTTTGGGGTTATGCATTAAGCGACAACTGCATTCACGTTAAATAGGGCACCATCTAAATCCGTTGAGACGACGCCATATGAACTGTGGTTTGGCAAGAAACCAAAGTTGTCGTTTCTTAAAGTTTGGGGTTGCGGTGCTTATGTGAAAAAGTTTCATCCTGATAAGCTCGAACCCAAATTGGAGAAATGTGTCTTCATAGGATACCCAAAGGAGACTGTTGGGTACACTTTCTATCACAGATCCGAAGGCAAAACATTTGTTGCTAAGAATGGATCCTTTCTAGAGAGGGAGTTTCTCTCGAAAGAAGTGAGTGGGAGGAAATTAGAACTTGATGAGGTAATTGTACCTGCTCCCTTATTGGAAAGTAGTCCATCATAGAAACCGGTTCCTGTGACACCTACACCAATTAGTGAGGAAGCCAATGATGATGATCATGAAACTTCAGATCAAGTTACTACCGAACCTTGTAGGTCAACCAGAGTGAGATCCGCACCAGAGTGGTACGGTAATCCTATTCTGGATGCCATGTTACTTGACCATGACGAACCTACGAACTATGAGGAAGCGACGATGAGCCCAGATTCCGCGAAATGGTTTGAGGCCATGAAATCTGAGATGGGATCCATATATGAGAACAAAGTATAGACTTTGATTGACTTGCCCGATGATCGGTGAGTCATTAAGAATAAATGGATCTTCAAAAAGAATACGGACGCTGATAGTAGTGTTACTATCTACAAAGCTCGAATTGTCGCAAAATGTTTTCGACAAGTTCAAGGTGTTGACTACGATGAGATTTTTTCACTCGTATCGATACTTAAAAGTCTGTCCGAATCATGTTAGCAGTTGCCACATTTTATGAAATCTAGCAAATGGATGTCAAAACTGTATTCCTTCATGGATTTCTTAAAGAAGAGTTGTATATGATGCAACTAGAAGGTTTTGTCGATCCTAAAAGGTGCTAACAAAGTGAGCAAGCTCCAGCGATCCATCTATGGACTGGCGCAAGCATCTCGGAGTTGGAATATATGCTTTGATAAAGTGATCAAAGCATATGGTTTTATACAGACTTGCGGTGAAGCCTGTATTTACAAGAAAGTGAGTGGGAGCACTACAACATTTCTGATAAGTATATGTGAATGACTTATTGTTGATCGGAAATAATGTAGAATTTTCTGGGAAGCATAAAGGAGTGTTTGAAAAGAGTTTTTCAAAGAAAGACCTCGATGAAGCTGCTTACACATTAAGCATCAAGATCTATAGAGATAGATCAAGACGCTTGATAAGTTTTTTCAATCAGTACATACCTTGACAAGATTTTGAATTAGTTCAAAATGGAACAGTCAAAGAAGGCGTTCTTGCATGTGTTGCAAGGTGTGAAGTTGAGTAAAGACTCAAAACCCGACCACAACAGAAAAAAGAAAGAGAATGAAAATTCATTCCCTATGCATCAGTCATAGGTTCTATAAAGTATGATATGCTGTTTAACAGTCCTATTGTATACCTTAGCATCATTCTGGCAAGGGAGTACAATAGTGATCTAGGAGTAGACCACTGTACACTGGTCAAAATTATCCTTAGAGGACTAAGGAAATATTTCTTAGTTATGGAGGTGATAAAAGAGTTCGTCGTAAAGAGTTACGTCGATGTAATCTTTTTACATCGATCTAGATGACTCTAAGTCTCGATCTTGATACATATTAAAAGTGGGAGCAATTATCTAGAGTAGCTCCGTGCAGAGCATTGTAGACATAGAAATTTGTGAAATACATATGGATCTGAATGTTGCAGACCCGTAGACTAAACTTCTCTCACAAGTAAAACATGATCACTCTTTGGGTGTTAATCACATAGCGATGTGAACTAGATTATCGACTCTAGTAAACCCTTTGGGTATTAGTCACATAGAGATGTGAACTAATCACATAAAGATGTGAACTATTGGTGTTAAATCACATGACGATGTGAACTAGATTATTGACTCTAGTGCAAGTGGGAGACTGAAGGAAATATGCCCTAGAGGCAATAATAAAGTTGTTATTTATATTTCCTTATATCATGGTAAATGTTTATTACTCATTCTAGAATTGTATTAACCGAAAACTTAGTACATGTGTGAATACATAGACAAACAGAATGTCACTAGTTTGCCTCTACTTGACTAGCTCGTTGAATCAATGATGGTTATGTTTCCTAACCATAGACATGAGTTTTCATTTGATTAACGGGATCACATCATTAGAGAATGGTGTGATTGACTTGACCCATCCGTTAGCTTAGCACGATGATCGTTTAGTTTGTTGCTATTTCTTTCTCCATAACTATACATGGTCCTATGACTATGAGATCATGCAACTCTCGAATACCGGAGGAACACTTTGTGTGCTACCAAACGTCACAACTGTCGTGGAATTATCACGGCAGATGTCCTAGTGTGAGGACTTAGTCGTGAGGCCAAGGGATCTTTGTAGTAGCTTGAGAGGGGTTGAGTGGAATCGAGAGACGCAACACAAGACAAGGATTTAGACAGCTTCGGGCCCCGGGAAACATCATCCGGTAATAGCCCTACATGCAGTTTGTGGCTAGATCTCATTATGCTTATGGGAGAGTCGCCGCATAAGCCGGCTCCCCTTTTGTGTCTGGCCCTAGAGATTGTTTCTTCTCCTCCCTCTTTGGGTGCCCTGCCCCTCCTTATATATGTTGAAGGGACGGGTTACATGACTAGTCCTAGTAGGATTAGGATTACACTATTACAAGTGGAGTCCTAGTCTTGCTTCGTTTGTAAGGGAATATTCCTTACGCTTTCCTCTTAAGCCGGTCCATCATAAATGTGAGCCCGCCTTCTGGGCCTTGGGCCTTGTCGTCTGTCTGACCTGCCCACCGGGTTACTAATGAATCGCCAAGATCGGGCGGGTCACTCTTGAGTTGCCAAGCTCCGGGCGGGTCACCAGTGAGTCGCCATACTCCAGCCGGATCATACATCCGACGGGTTACACCGCGGGGTATAGCCCCGACATTAGCATGCAGTTTAATTTGGATTTATCCATGTTAAACTAATCCTGTAAAATAAACACAAGAACAAATTTGACAGGTTGTGCTGCGTGTTAAATATTCTTGTAAGCCGGCACCTGATCATCCTTAAGTCCTTGACATTTTCTCCTGAAAAATCCGGGTCAATAGGTTAGTTTCATAATCCATTTGCTGACATTGTATCTTGTAAAGAAATATTATAAAAAATAATCCATTTGAGTCGGTCTTCAATGCTCTGACTTGACAAAAATATTGGTCTTCAAATATACAACGGATATTCAGCCGGCTTGAGGATGTAGAACTTGCCGATTTATGATTGCCAAAATTGTTGGGTTATAAACAAATGATGTCGGGTCATGTAATTGTTGTTGATGCCAGGTTAATCTTATGATGACGCCGGGTCATAAACTTTGCAGATTTCTCCGATAATAATATAATACCTGATTTTCTCAAAACTGAGAATTTGAAGTTATTCCTCCCTTATATGCATATCACCTGTAGCCCCCAAGTGCCGGGTTGTCATGCTTGCAGCAACCTGGGACTTGTAATTGCCTTATGCTCATAAAAATTTCAACCAGTGTAACCCCAAGGGCCGGGTCATTATGCAATAATGAGCAGGGACTTTGTAAATATGATCATGTAAACGTGAGCAGCAACATGTAGCCCCCAAGGGCCGGCTCAGTAAGATATTACTGAGCTGGGACTTTGTATATGATTCATTGATAATAACATCATATGATGTAATCTCCACCATGGGGCTCGAACCCACGTCCACAAGGTTAAGAGCTTTGTACTCTACCAACTGAGTAGTGGATCTTTCAATATAATGGATTAAGGCTTGTGCACCTTCAATTTTCGACGGGAGCAATTGGTAGCCCCCAAGGGCCGACTCATTTAGAATGTGATGAGTCGGGTCTTCAATAAGGTGAGCAAAAAATGACTTTGCATTAGCCCCCAAGTGTCATGGTGCATGCCGGCAATGACATGGGACTTGCATATTTGATGTAATCTCAATATGAATAATGTAGCTCCCAAGTGCCGGGTCGTAAGCCTGCAGCGACTCGGGACTATTCCCTCCATTGTAAAAATAAATCATGTCCATTAATAAAATAATAACCATTGCGCTGAAGCGACTTTGAAGACCTCCATCATAATATTGGCTATTGATAACCATAATAAAAATCCAGCCATGTTGGCTATTAAAGATTTGAATAATATAATCCGGTTTGGAAAACCGGTTCCTATGATATTGAATCGTACTGCCGGTTTAGGATACCTGTGCAGTAAGGGTGATAACCCAATCTTTAGAAGCCAAAACTTCCAAATGTTTATGATTGTCATATATGGCGACTTATCCTCCAAAGTCAAGTCGGGTTAATCAAAACCATATATATGCTTCAGATATGAAAAAAAAGGTCTCAAGACAAAACCAAAGATTGTTTTCAAAAACTTAAGCCAAACAGAGAAAAATGAGGCATCTGATTCGAATATGATCAGTAAACCAGACGAAAAGGGGTTAGCTAGGATTCGAATACGATCATGAAGCCCCCTAGTGGTTTTGGCGTCGCGCCGATCAAGAGGGTACCGACAGCTATGTTCTCTTTGGTTCGAGTACGACCTATGTTTGAACAGGAAGCCCCCAAATGACCTTGAGATTTTTTTAACGACTCTGATTCGAATACGATCAAAGTCGGATCCAAAAGGGGTTAAGCTATGATTTGAATACGATCAAGAAGCCCCCTAGTGGGTTTTGCATTGCGTAGATCAAGAGGGTACCGACAGCTATGTTCTCTTTGGTTCGAATACGACCTATGTTTGAACAGGAAGCCCCCAAATGACCTGTAACTGTGGGTATGAGCCGGATCAAAGGGTAATCATAGCTTAGCTCAATAAGCCGGAAGCCCCCAAGTGATATATTTCTGACTTGTGCTCGCCGGGTGCCTATGTTTGAGTTGTGTTGTGCAACAAACTCTCTTTTGTCCCTGTAATTTTTTTTCTGAAAACTCGAACTTGCGAGAGATGAATTCTTTTTAAACCGAAATTTCAAACCGGATATTGAGAGCTTCAAAGCTTTGTAGGAGACATGTTTACCTTGAGCCGGATTTTAAACCGGCATTCTTCATTTTGAACCGGAAATTTTCTGACGGCCTTTAAATTCTTATCAATATAGCAGTAGTCTCCAGGTTATTTTTTCCCTCCAATGACCCGGAGTTCCGGATTATTGATACTGGACAATTTTGCCGAGTCATGCCATTGTATCCCCCGAATCTTAAGACGACTCGAGGAGTTGTTTTGAGATTCTCCATATTTGACCGTGATATAAATTGATATGAGTCATTCAACAGCTCAGTGGTATAACAATTCCTTTTGCAGTAGACAACTTGTCCTGCATTGGAAAACCTCACAAGACAGAGTAATTGCTCTTTTTGAAGAAAGCAACATGTAATATAAAAATATACTGGATGGATTTCACCTGATATGTTGGGCCAGTAATTATCCACCGCGAAGTTGATGATCATAATGGTGAAGTTGAAATCAATCACGGGTGAACCGGCCGCGGCGTTGTAAGCCGGTGCAGATGGGGAGAGTCAGCAGCGGCGTTGTAAGCCGGTGCGAATGAGAAAGTCAGTCGCGACGTTGGAAACGGCACAGATGCAGACAATTCAGCCATGGGCACAGACAATGAGTCAGTTCGATGTAGCAGGGGTGACAACTCGTGCAGGACGAGCGCTAGTGCAAAAATAATATTTGCTCACGCCTCTTTTGCGACACCTTTTTGTAAGGAATAATGGTCCTGCAAAAATATATCATAGACCAAGTAATTGTTCTTTGATGAAAACGACATGTGTTTAGAAAATAATTTTAGATGAATATCACATGGCATTTTTTATCGATGATACTGACGGCGCAAACCAAGTTTAGATAGCCAGACCAAACAAACATCGAGGTTTGTGCTTATTGCCTCTGTTGAATTACCGGC
Source organism: Triticum dicoccoides (assembly GCF_002162155.2). Taxonomy (NCBI): domain Eukaryota; kingdom Viridiplantae; phylum Streptophyta; class Magnoliopsida; order Poales; family Poaceae; genus Triticum; species Triticum dicoccoides. Next base: position 271,990,913 of record NC_041388.1, read on the forward strand.
TCTTGTTAGAGTAATCCAAGCATATGTGTTATAGTTTTGTAAGTACTAGTACGTAGAGTCATGCTAGGGTTAGCAAAAGGTGATGAAGCTTGCCTACGTTGGCTTGTGCTAGTCAGGTTAGGAAGGTTGAGTCCGTGCCAGTTCCATGTAGTAGTCCGGCTAGGTGTCTATGTACGAGTACTAGTTGGAGTTGGCTTTGTAAGCCATCGTTTCTGACTCTATGTCTATATATACATAGGCAGGGCTAGCTATTGTAAAAAAACACTGAGAGAAAATCAGAAAATCAATAAAGAGGAAAAATGGCACGATACAAGCCCTTGGCTATTAGTTTTGTGTGTGTATGTGTTCGTGCAATTTATGTGATCGGTCATGTGGGTGAATTTCCAACAATTGGTATTAGAGTGTTTGGATTAGGGGGTAAGATGTGTCTCCCCGTGCACAAGCAACCTACAAGAAGATGAAGATTAACGTGAAGATGGACGCGCACCGGTTAAGTCGAGTTCCTGCGTGAGGCTATGCATTTAGTCTGTACGTAGCACGCTAAGATGTGATAGTGTGGCTGGTAGTCTGGGTAATCGTTGATTTCAGTTTTCAGATCTGCATAAAATAAGGATGGTGATGAAGTGGTGGCCATCGTTGCGAGAAGAGAGAAGTTGTGGTCCAGTAAGTTGCGTCACCGGAGACAATCATGTAACGCCCTCGATGCGGCTATAGCTCCCACGTGTCGAGGCACGACTTAGAGACATAACCGCATTGAAAGCAATGTCGCAAGTCAGGCAATCATTACAACAACCCATGTAATATATAATAAAAGGGGAAGAACATAGTTGGCTTACACTCACCATGTCACATCAGAGTACATAAATAACATCCATCATACAAGCACTCATGGTCCGACTACGGCGCCAAAATAGAAGAAAAACCCAACATGCGACAAGGCCCTGAATCAAACCCCAACTAGGCACCACTACTGATCATCGGGAAAGGAAACATAATAACGCTGAGAGTCCTCGTCGAACTCCCACTTGAGCTCGTACTCGTCACCTGGAGCGGAATCACCTGGACCTGCATCTGGAGTTGTAGTATCTATGAGCCACAGGGACTCAGCAATCTCGCACCCTCGCGATCAAGACTATTTAAGCTTTTAGGAATGGATAAGGCAAATATAAGTGGAGCTGCAGCAAGCGACTAGCATATGTGGTGGCTAACTTATCCGCAAAAGAGAGCGAGAAGAGGAGGCAAGGCGCGAGCGAGAATCTAGAGGAACAACCTGCGCAAGCATTACTCCAACACCGTGTCCACTTCCCGGACTCCGCCGAGAAGAGGCCATCACGGCAACACACTCAGTTGATTCATTTTAATTAATTAAGGTTTAAGTTATCTACAACCGGACATTAACAAATTCCCATCTGCCCATAACCGCGGGCACGGCTTTCGAAAGTTCAATCCCTGCAGGGGAGTCCCAACTTAGCCCATGACAAGCTCTCACGGTCAATGAAGGAATAGACCTCCACCCGAGTCACATCGATCAGACTCGGTAACCCGGTACAACAAGACAATTCGACAGGTTAAAACAAGACCAGCAACACCGCCCGAATGTGCCGACAAATCCCGATAGGAGCTGCATATATCTCTTTCTCAGGGCACACTCAGATGAGCCAGACGTCGGGTAAGCCAGCCCAGAGTTGCCCCTGGTAGCCTCGGACATCGCTCAGTGGGACCAACACTCAGAGGAGCACTGGCCCGGGGGGTTAAAATAAGATGACCCTTGAGTCTGCAGAACCCAAGGGAAAGAAAAAGGCTAGGTGGCAAATGGTAAGACCAAGGTTGGGCATTGCTGGAAAAGCTTTAATCAGGGCGAACTATCAAGGGGTTCCCATTATAACCCAATCGCGTAAGGAACGCAAAATCCGGGAGCATAACACCGATATGACGGAAACTAGGGCGGCAAGAGTGGAACAAAACACTAGGAGAGAGGCCGAGCCTTCCACCCTTTACCAAGTATATAGATGCATTAAGATAACATAGCAATATAATGATATCCCAACGAGTAAATAAATGTTCCAACAAGGAACGGCCTCCAATCTTCACCTGCAACTATCAACACTATAAGAGGGGCTGAGCAAAGCGGTAACATAGCCAATCAACGGTTTGCTAGGACATGGTGGGTTAGAGGTTGACATGGCAATTAGGAGGCTGACAAGCAAAAGGTAGGCATCGTAGCATTGGCAAAGCAAGAGCGAGCAAACTAGCATAGCAAAGATAGTAGTGATTTTGAGGGTATGATCATCTTGCCTGCACAGTTGTCAGAGTTGACTGGATCCTCACAAGCAAACTCAACGGGCTCCTCGGTAGCGAACTCGTCTCCCGGCTCTACCCAACAAAACAAACAAGCAACAAGGATACAATCAACCACGTGCAAGACCAATCAATATGATGAAATGATGATATGCTATATGGAATGCGATGCAGGATGCAAAATGCAAGATATGACAGGAAATGCATGAACCTGGCCTCAACTTGGAATTCCAAGGGTGCCACTAGATAGAGGGGATGAAATCGCTTGAAAACGATATAAAAATCATTGGAATCGGAGTTACGGTTTGTAAATGGCAAGCATTTTAAGATATGACACCGGTCTGCGATTTACAGCAAGTAGGCATCTAAATGCAACGAGATGAACATGCTACAGCCATCAAACATGACAACAAAATACATGGCAGGGATGCACACAAGATGCTTATCAAAAGACTAGCACTGAGCCACGGCCAATTCATCCATTATGAGGTTCAAACAAGCATGGCAAAAACGCAAATGCAAAACAGATTCCAGACTTAGTGAAATTAACACTAGTCTGAAATTTCAGATCACGATGCTCTCTTCGGAGCAGCAAAACAACATGATACATGACCTGAACATGACAAGTAAGAACATGGCATGGAGCTACTCAACAAGCTTAACAAAAGACCCAAAGTGACTTGGGGCCAAAAGGATTCACAAAATATATTAACGGGCACACGAACATAGCCAAAACACAATCAGTTTTCAGACTTAGTGAAAACTGAGACATGCTGAACTATAACTCACGAAGGCATGTAAACGAGCTCGATGCACTCACCACGGTGCAAGTCACGGCAAGGCAGGCATACACCCATTAAGAAGGCACAAAATACAAGCTAGACATGGCAAGAACAATGGCATAGCATGCACGGATCATCTACAATAATAACGGCAAAATCGCAAACGAGTTGATGATCTGCCCAGATTCACCATGAAGCAAAAGTAGAGCTCTACTGACTCAATCTATGGTACTCCATAATTGCAAACAAAGACATGGATGGATAGAGTATAACATGAATAACAAAACTCCTTTACTGATCATCCTCAAAAGAGGCACAGATCACTAGAAAACAAGCTGAACATATGGCATCATGAACTAAATAATCCCAGACTTAGTGAAAACAACTAAGTCCCTGAAAACAGATTTCCCGGGTGCCTCTCTTTGCAAGCTTGCACAAGTCACCACACACATCCTAAAAATGCATGGGTTGCACCTCTGGAAAGAAAATAAAATGCGTAACAAAACATATGAAGGACTCACAGGCATAACATGCACACAATAATCATGGCAAAAATGACAAAAGTCTAAAATGAGCTAGCAGATCTGACAAATAACTCACGAAGCCTCCTTCTAACAGCATTTTGGGCATCAACATGAACTCCAACGAAAATGATGCAATGGAGTGAAATGATGTACTCGTCGAGGCAAACATTTTGATATATTATATGCCCAAATCAGAGCTACGGATGTAAAGTTACGGGCAGTCAAAGTATGCATAAAAAACTAGGGTTAGGCGGGAAAGTCAACTGAGATCCGGATCTGGATCTGAGGAGGTACTGTAGCAGCACTGTTCACGGCGCGACTCCCGAGGTTCGTCGGCGTCGAGGTCGGTCGCCGGAGAAGATGGGCTCGCCAGGGACGGTGAGGAGGCGG
>NC_041388.1:271995686-272005168 GCF_002162155.2 Triticum dicoccoides
GGCCCGGGGCGCGGCGAGCGGGGGCTGGCGATGGGCTTCGGGCCCGCGGCGGTGGGCGGCGAAGCGGTCCCGCGCCGGGGACACGTGGCGGCAGCGGATAGGGCAAGGGGAGCGGGGCGGACACGTCCGGCGCCGGCGGACGTTGTCCGGCGCGCGGGGAAGATCTGTTTTTTTTGCCTAGGGTTTCGTGGGAAGAGATGATCCGAGAATGGAGGGGGCTATATATAGGCATAGAGGGAGCTAGGAGACTCCAAATGAGGTGCGGTTTTCGGCCACGTGATCGTGATCGAACGCTCTAAGACATAGAGCAGAGTTTGGTGGGTTTTGGGCCAAAATTTGAGGGGTGTTGGGCTGCAACACACACGAGGCCTTTTCGGTCCCTCGGTTAACCGTTGGAGTATCAAACGAAGTCCAAAAGATACGAAACTTGACAGGCGGTCTACCGGTAGTAAACCAAGGCCGCATACAAGTCTCGGTCCAATCCGAAAATGTTTAATCCCCACACACGAAAGAAATCTAGAAATGACCACCGGAGGAGAACGAAGCGCCGGAATGCAAAACGGACAACGGGGAAAATGCTCGGATGCATGAGACGAACATGCATGCAAATGCAATGCACATGATGACATGATATGAGATGCATGAAAACGAAAACAACACACGGAGATAAAGACCCGAACCCAAGAAATAAATATAACTTAACGCCGGAAACGGCAAGAGTTGGAGTACAAATAGGGAAAGTTACATCCGGGGTGTTACAACACTCCACCACTACGAAAAGATCTCGTCCCGAGATCTAGGACTGAAAGAACTCCGGGTACTCAGAACGGAGGTGATCCTCGCGTTCCTAGGTAGCTTCACTATCGGAATGGTGAGACCACTTGACTTTGAGAAATTTGATAAACTTGTTGCGAGTCTTGCGTTCAGTCTCTTAGAGAATAGCATCTGGGTGCTCACGATAAGAGAGATCTTCTTGGAGCTCAATGTCCTCGAAGTTGACAGTGCGGTCAGGAGTCTTGAAGCACTTTCGAAGCTGAGAGACGTGGAACACATCATGAACATTTGCAAAGTTTGAAGGAAGCTCAAGTTGATAGGCGAGGTCGCCTCTCTTGCTGACGATCTTGAAAGGTCCCACGTATCTAGGGCAAGCTTCCCTTTGATACCGAAGCGACGAGTACCCTTCATAGGAGAGACGCGGAGGTAAACATGATCTCCGATCTCGAAAGCCAAATCACGGTGCTAACTATCATAGTAGCTCTTCTGGCGGGATTGGGCTGCTTTGAGGTTATCACGAATGACTTTGCACATTTCTTCTGCTTCTGTGATTAAGTCATTACCCAGCAGCTAACATTCACCGGTTTCAGACCAGTTGAGAGGGGTACGGCACTTCCTGCCATACAGAATTTCAAAAGGGGCCTTGCCCGAACTTGCTTGAAAACTGTTGTTATAGGAGAATTTAGCATAAGGAAGACAATCCTCCCACTTCATGCCGAAGGAGATCACACAAGCCCTGAGCATATCTTCAAGAATCTGGTTGACACGCTCGACTTGACCGCTTGTTTGAGGATGGAAAGCAGTGCTGAAGCGGATGTTAGTGCCCATGGCCTTCTGGAAAGAATCCCAAAACTTCGAGGTAAAGATGCTGCCACGGTCTGAAGATATCACTTGAGGAATACCGTGCAGAGAGACAATGCGAGAGGTATAGAGTTCCACCAATTGAGCTGTAGTGATCGACTCTTTGATAGGCAGAAAATGAGCCACTTTGGTGAGCTTGTCGATGACAACGAATATAGCATCATTGCCACTCTTGGACTTTGGAAACCCAGTCACGAAGTCCATTTCAATGTGGTCAAACTTCCATTCTGGAATGGCAAGAGGTTGGAGGAGACCAGCTGGCCTTTGGTGTTCTGCCTTCACTCTTCTGCAGACATCACATTCATTCACGAATTGAGCGATCTCGCGCTTCATTCGAGTCCACCAATAAGCTTGCTTGAGATCCTGATACATCTTCGTGCTCCCAGGGTGGATGGAGAGGAGAGAATTGTGAGCCTCGTTCATGATCACTTTACGAAGTTCACCTTTGGGCACAACAATACGATCCTCAAAGAAGAGAGTGTCCTTGTCATCAAGGCGGTAGCACTTGTACTTGGACTGACTCTTGGCAATCCCAATCTTCACCTTTTTCACCATAGCATCAAGAAGCTGGGCTTGGCGAATCTGGTCTTCTAAGGTAGGAGAGACTTGAAGGTTGGCGAGGAAACCTTGAGGAACAACTTGCAGATTAAGTTTGCGGAAAACTTCACAAAGCTCGGGTTGATAAGGCTTGAGAATCAGACTGTTGCAGTAGGCCTTTCTGCTCAAAGCGTCAGCAATCACATTGGCCTTGCCTGGAGTATACTCAATACTCGGATTATACTCTTGAATCATTTCGACCCATCGAGTTTGTCTTAGGTTGAGATTAGGCTGAGTGAAGATGTACTTGAGGCTCTTGTGATCAGTGAAAATGTCCACTTTTCTTCCCAATAGAAGATGTCTCCAAGTCAAAAGAGCATGCACAACTGCCGCCAACTCGAGATCATGAGTGGGGTAGTTCTTTCTCATTAGGCTTTAACTGGGGAGATGTATAAGCAACAACTTTCTTCTCTTGCATCAAAACTGCGCCAAGACCTTGGAGAGAGGCATCACAAAAGACCTCGTACGGCTTGGATTCATCAGGTGGAGTCAGAACTGGAGCAGTGATCAACTTCTCTTTCAAAGTGTTGAAAGCAATATCACACTCCGGAGACCAAACGTACTTGACATGCTTCTGAAGAAGGTTTGAGAGAGGCTTCGCGATCTTGGAAAAGTTTTCAACGAATCTTCGGCAATAGCTTGCGAGACCGAGAAAACTGCGGAGTTGCTTCACATTCTGAGGAGGTTCCCAATTCACAATTGCGGAAACCTTCTCGGGATTCACGGAAATGCCCTTGGCAGAGATGATATGACCAAGATAAAGAACCTCATCGAGCCAAAATTCACACTTGGAGAACTTGGCATAGAACTGATGTTCCATGAGCTTATCGAGAACCAAACGCAAGTGCTTGGCATGATCTTCCTTGTTCTTTGAGAAAACCAGAATGTCATCGAGATAGACCAAAACGAAGTCATTGGTGTAGGCGTTGAAGATGAAATTCATCATGCGAGAGAACGTCAGAGGAGCGTTGGCGAGGCCAAAAGACATGGCAGTGTATTCATATGAACCAAAGCTTGTTCTGAATGCTGTCTTGGGAATATCTTCTTCACGAATGCGAATCTGGTGATAACCCATGCGGAGATCAAGCTTGGAGAATACTTGGGCAGCTTTGAGTTGTTCGAACAGCTCATTGATGTTGGAAAGTGGGTATTTGTTCTTGATGGTCTTCTTGTTCACTGGACGGTAATCAACACAAAGTCGGTCCGTTCCATCCTTCTTCTTCACAAAAAGAACACCACAACCCCACGGAGAAGTACTAGGCCGGATGAGACCCATTCTTTCTTGCTCATCGAGTTGCTTCTTCAGCTCCTTCAACTCTTCAGGTCCGAGCTTGTAAGGACGTTGTCACACAGGTCCCGTGCCAGGCTCAAGTTCAATAACGAATTCAACTGGCCGGTGCGGAGGCATTCCTGGGAGCTCTTCTGGAAAGACGTCTTGATATTCGCAAACGACTGGAATTTGAGAGATGGCATCCAATTCACCCTTCTCATTGAGAGAAAACAGACGGATAGTACTATCCCGAGCGGCAAAGATAATTACATCCTCAGACGAATGAGTTAATTGAATCTGTCTGGCAGCACAATCAAGATGTGCCTTGTGCTTAGAAAGCCAATCCATTCCGAGAATAAGATCAATATCCGAGTTACCAAGAACCACCGGAGAAGAGAGAAATTTGTAATCGCCCAATGTGATAGAAACATCTGGGGCAAACGCGCTTGCATTCATAAATTTACCCGGAGAAACCACAGATAACTGTCTAGGCAAATCTTGCAAAGGCAACTCATGCTTAGAAACAAATGGCCTTGAGATGAAACAATGCTATGCACTCGTGTCAAAAAGAACTTTAGCAGGAATGTCATTAACAGGAAGGTTACCCATGATCACATCTGACGAGTCCTCTGCCTGAGCTGCATTCATCAAATTGACCTTGGCGGACTTGGGGTTATGCTTGACCACAGCTGTACTTGCCGATCTGACAGGAGGAGGAGGAGGAAGACGCCTCTGGTTGTAACACTTGTTGGCATAGTGACCCTTCTATTGGCACTTGTTGCACGTGACCTCTGAAAGCGGACGGTGATACGGAGCACTCGATCTTGGAGCTTGAGACGAAATCTTGTTCTGAAAGCCTGGGTTGGGTGGGTGGGAAGAACCACTGCCACCTTTGCTCTTCTGCTGATACGGCTGACGGAACAGAGGAGGAGGAAGCCAAAACTTCTGCTGCTTGGCCACTTGAGTAGAGGAAGGAGTAACATCTCTGACTCGCTTCCTGGAAGCATCACACCTCAACTGAGCAGCCTCTTGCTTCAGTGCCATGTTGTAGAACTCATCGTATCTCAAGGGCTCGAAGAGAACAAGAGCGAGCTGAATATCTTCTTTGAGACCACCCCTGAACTGGTATATCATGCTCTTCTCATCAGGCACGTCCTGCTTGGCAAAGCGGGCAAGCTTCTGGAACAATTTGTTGTAGTCATAGACAGACAAAGAGCCATGCTTCAGATTGCAGAATTCCTCACGCTTGCTTTCAACCACGCTCTGCGGAATATGGTGAGCTCGGAAATCTCGACGGAAATCATCCCAAGTGATAACACTTCCACCTCTGGAATCCTTGTACTGCTGGAACCATTCTGCAGCTTGATCTTTGAGTTGGAAGGAAGCGAACTTGACAAAGTCCTCAGGCCTGACGTTACTGCACTCGAAATGCTTACACAGATCCACAAGCCAATCGTCAGCATCGGTTGCCTCAACACAATTACTGAAAGTCTTTGGCCCGTTAGCAAGGAACTGGTTGAGTGTAGCAAAGTGACTCTGATTGCTGCCTTGATTCCCTTGACTGCCTTGATTGCGCTCTTGGAGAATTTGCATGATCAGCTGAGTGTTTGCATTGGTTGCGGCCATCACAGCTTGCCATGCCTCTGGAGGAGGTGGAGGCGGTGGCGGATCTTGATTCTGGTTCTGACTGGTGCTCTTAGCGGGAGCCATCCTGAAGAGGTTGACCACCATTAGCACATAGACAGATAAATATTGAAGCCGAATCCAACGGAATGAAAATTACAACATATAGTCTTCACATCCGAACAAAATGAACGAATGCATTCCTCTTCAAATGGTCACATATCCATAAATTGAGAAGCCACGTAGAATTAAGGTAGAGAAATAAATCAACAAGGTACGGATCAAGAACGAATAATCGGTAAGAAATCCCAATCTCAAACCAATATCCGTGGAAGAAGAACTAGAGCTACTAGAATTCCCACCTATGAAACTCCCGAACCTTTCCGGTTATGCAATCAGGTGTTGGGGATACAGGGGAAGCATAATATCTCACCCAAACTAGCAAATCCTACATCCAGCTGTATCATCCTTCAACACATAACCAAGAAAACTTCGGAAACCATCTACCTCAACCTTCGAAAAGCATCCGTTATACAAGTTATGGCGATACTCCCGAACTCCCGCCCCAGTACTGGGTGGCGTCGAGGTTATCTCACCAACGAACTGCATAAAAGAGATTTTCGATGTCGGCAAACATATCTCAAGTATTCCAGAATTGCAACGATAAAATTATGATGACAACACCTCAGAGCTCAACTCCTCGGGACACTTCCACTAAACCCCTAACAGGAGGCACCAAGACAGTATTCTCATCATAAGCCATCGGAACAAATCCAAGATACTCGCGTGATCCTAAAATTTTTTTTTAGTGAAATTTGAGAAGAGAAGAGTCAAAACTCTACGTCAGGATGCCTTACCAGAGCGATGAGGAGACTGGGAAGTAAAAAGAATTCCTAAGCTCTCCGATATATAATTCCTAAAGACTCAAAACATTTTTCTAGACACAACTTGGCTGCTAAACACGATCAAGCAATGGGGCTCCTAAGGTCGGGGAAGGCTCTGATTACCAACTTGTAACGCCCTCGATGCGGCTATAGCTCCCACGTGTCGAGGCATGACTTAGAGACATAACCGCATTGAAAGCAATGTCGCAAGTCAGGCAATCATTACAACAACCCATGTAATATATAATAAAAGGGGAAGAACATAGTTGGCTTACACTCGCCACATCACATCAGAGTACATAAATAACATCCATCATACAAGCACTCATGGCCCGACTACGGCGCCAAAATAGAAGAAAAACCCAACATGCGACAAGGCCCTGAATCAAACCCCAACTAGGCACCACTACTGATCATCGGGAAAGGAAACATAATAACGCTGAGAGTCCTCGTCGAACTCCCACTTGAGCTCGTACTCGTCACCTGGAGCGGAATCACCTGGACCTGCATCTGGAGTTGTAGTATCTGTGAGCCACAGGGACTCAGCAATCTCGCACCCTCGCGATCAAGACTATTTAAGATTTTAGGAATGGATAAGGCAAATATAAGTGGAGCTGCAGCAAGCGACTAGCATATGTGGTGGCTAACTTATCCGCAAAAGAGAGCGAGAAGAGGAGGCAAGGCGCGAGCGAGAATCTAGAGGAACAACCTGCGCAAGCATTACTCCAACACCGTGTCCACTTCCCGGACTCCGCCGAGAAGAGGCCATCACGGCAGCACACTCAGTTGATTCATTTTAATTAATTAAGGTTTAAGTTATCTACAACCGGACATTAACAAATTCCCATCTGCCCATAACCGCGGGCACGGCTTTCGAAAGTTCAATCCCTGCAGGGGAGTCCCAACTTAGCCCATGACAAGCTCTCACGGTCAACGAAGGAATAGACCTCCACCCGAGTCACACCGATCAGACTCGGTAACCCGGTACAACAAGACAATTCGACTGGTTAAAACAAGACCAACAACACCGCCCGAATGTGCCGACAAATCCCGATAGGAGCTGCATATATCTCTTTCTCAGGGCACACTCAGATGAGCCAGACGTCGGGTAAGCCAGCCCAGAGTTGCCCCTGGTAGCCTCGGACATCGCTCAGTGGGACCAACACTCAGAGGAGCACTGGCCCGGGGGGGGGTTAAAATAAGATGACCCTTGAGTCTGCAGAACCCAAGGGAAAGAAAAAGGCTAGGTGACAAATGGTAAGACCAAGGTTGGGCATTGCTGGAAAAGCTTTAATCAAGGCGAACTATCAAGGGGTTCCCATTATAACCCAACCGCGTAAGGAACGCAAAATCCGGGAGCATAACACCGATATGACGGAAACTAGGGCGGCAAGAGTGGAACAAAACACTAGGAGAGAGGCCGAGCCTTCCACCCTTTACCAAGTATATAGATGCATTAAGATAACATAGCAATATAATGATATCCCAACGAGTAAATAAATGTTCCAACAAGGAACGGCCTCCAATCTTCACCTGCAACTATCAACGCTATAAGAGGGGCTGAGCAAAGCGGTAACATAGCCAATCAACGGTTTGCTAGGACATGGTGGGTTAGAGGTTGACATGGCAATTAGGAGGCTGACAAGCAAAAGGTAGGCATCGTAGCATTGGCAAAGCAAGAGCGAGCAAACTAGCATAGCAAAGATAGTAGTGATTTCGAGGGTATGATCATCTTGCCTGCACAGTTGTCAGAGTTGACTGGATCCTCACAAGCAAACTCAACGGGCTCCTCGGTAGCGAACTCGTCTCCCGGCTCTACCCAACAAGACAAACAAGCAACAAGGATACAATCAACCACGTGCAAGACCAAGCAATATGATGAAATGATGATATGCTATATGGAATGCGATGCGGGATGCAAAATGCAAGATATGACAGGAAATGCATGAACCTGGCCTCAACTTGGAATTCCAAGGGTGCCACTGGATATAGGGGATGAAATCGCTTGAAAACGATATAAAGATCATTGGAATCGAAGTTACGGTTTGGCGATGGCAAGCGTTTTAAGATATGACACCGGTCTGCGGTTTACAGCAAGTAGGCATCTAAATGCAACAAGGTGAACATGCTACAGCCACCAAACATGACAACAAAATACGTGGCAGGGATGCACACAAGATGCTTATCAAAATACTAGCACTGAGCCACGGCCAATTCATCCATTATGAGGTTCAAACAAGCATGGCAAAAACGCAAATGCAAAACAGATTCCAGACTTAGTGAAATTAACACTAGTCTGAAATTTCAGATCACGATGCTCTCTTCGGAGCAGCAAAACAACATGATACATGACCTGAACATGACAAGTAAGAACATGGCATGGAGCTACTCAACAAGCTTAACAAAAAAGCCAAAGTGACCTGGGGCCAAAAGGGTTCACAAAATATATTAACGGGCACACGAACATAGCCAAAACACAATCAGTTTTCAGACTTAGTGAAAACTGAGACATGCTGAACTATAACTCACGAAGGCATGTAAACGAGCTCGATGCACTCACCACGGTGCAAGTCATGGCAAGGCAGGCATACACCCATTAAGAAGGCACAAAATACAAGCTAGACATGGCAAGAACAATGGCATAGCATGCACGGATCATCTACAATAATAACGGCAAAATCGCAAACGAGTTGACGATCTGCCCAGATTCACCATGAAGCAAAAGTAGAGCTCGATTGACTCAAGCTATGGTACTCCATAATTTCAAACAAAGACATGGATGGATAGAGCATAACATGAATAACAAAACTCCTTTACTGATCATCCTCAAAAGAGGCTCGGATCACTAGGAAACAAGCTGAACATATGGCATCATGAACTAAATAATCCCAGACTTAGTGAAAACAACTAAGTCCCTGAAAACAGATTTCCCGGGTGCCTCTCTTTGCAAGCTTGCACAAGTCACCACACACATCCTAAAAATGCATGGGTTGCACCTCTGGAAAGAAAATAAAATGCTTAACAAAACATATGAAGGACTCACAGGCATAACATGCACACAATAATCATGGCAAAAATGACAAAAGTCTAAGATGAGCTAGCAGATCTGACAAATAACTCACGAAGCCTCCTTCTAACAGCATTTTGGGCATCAAGATGAACTCCAATGAAAATAATGCAATGGAGTGAAATGATGTACTCGTCGAGGCGAACATTTTGATATATTATATGCCCAAATCAGAGCTACGAATGTAAAGTTACGGGCAGTCAAAGTATGCATAAAAAACTAGGGTTAGGCGGGAAAGTCAACCGAGATCCGGATCTGGATCTGAGGAGGTACTGTAGCAGCACTGTTCACGGTGCGACTCCTGAGGTTCGTCGGCGTCGAGGTCGGTCGCCGGAGAAGATGGGCTCGCCAAGGACGGTGAGGAGGCGGCCGGATCCGGCCGGTCGCCGGAGGTGGAGCGGCGGCC
>NC_041388.1:272005646-272024291 GCF_002162155.2 Triticum dicoccoides
CTTGAGGCGGCGGGGTTCTGGCCCGGGGCGCGGCGAGCGGGGGCCGGCGATGGGCTTCGGGCCCGCGGCGGTGGGCGGCGAAGCGGTCCCGCGCCGGGGACACGTGGCGGCAGCGGATAGGGCAAGGGGAGCGGGGCGGACACGTCCGGCGCCGGCGGACGTTGTCCGGCGCGCGGGGAAGATCTGTTTTTTTCCTAGGGTTTCGTGGGAAGAGATGATCCGAGAATGGAGGGGGCTATATATAGGCATAGAGGGAGCTAGGAGACTCCAAATGAGGTGCGGTTTTCGGCCACGCGATCGTGATCGAACGCTCTAGGACATAGAGCAGAGTTTGGTGGGTTTTGGGCCAAAATTTGAGGGGTGTTGGGCTGCAACACACATGAGGCCTTTTCGGTCCCTCGGTTAACCGTTGGAGTATCAAACGAAGTCCAAAAGATACGAAACTTGACAGGCGGTCTACCGGTAGTAAACCAAGGCCGCATGACAAGTCTCGATCCAATCCGAAAATGTTTAATCCCCACACACGAAAGAAAGCTAGAAATGACCACCGGAGGAGAACGAAGCGCCGGAATGCAAAACGGACAACGGGGAAAATGCTCGGATGCATGAGACGAACACGCATGCAAATGCAATGCACATGATGACATGATATGAGATGCATGAAAATGAAAACAACACACGAAGACAAAGACCCGAACCCGAGAAATAAATATAACTTAACGCCGGAAACGGCAAGAGTTGGAGTACAAATAGGGAAAGTTACATCCGGGGTGTTACAAATCAGTATAACAAGATGAGCAAGTGGTCGTCTGCGTGTCTCATCGAATAAAGAGTTAAATGCTTGGATTAGGGGGTGAATGTTAGAGTAATCCAAGCATATGTGTTATAGTTTTGTAAGTACTAGTATGTAGAGTCATGCTAGGGTTAGCAAAAGGTGATCAAGCTTGCCTACGTTGGCTTGTGCTAGTCAGGTTAGGAAGGTAGAGTCCGTGGCAGTTCCATATAGTAGTCCGGCTAGGTGTCTATGTACGAGTACTAGTTGGAGTCGGCTTTGTAAGCCATCGTTTCTGACTCTACGTCTATATATACATAGGCAGGGCTAGCTATTGTAAAAAAAACACTGAGAGAAAATCAGAAAATCAATAAAGAGGAAAAAGGACACGATACGAGCCCTTGGTTATCAGTTTTGTGTGCGTATGTGTTCATGTAATTTATGTGATCGGTGGCGAATTTCCAACAGCTCTTCGGTTTTTTTGAAGTAGATTGTACCAATAGAATGTACTGTAGGGGCGGTGGTTTACACACCTGACCAACGTGCATGCCTGCTCGTCGGGCAGCTTTACTGACACTGACGCGACGTCTTTGATGTAAACCGAAATGACAGGAGTGACGAGATTAAGAGAACAGCTCACTAAGACCCGTGCTCCTTTTTGTGTTTGGCATAATGGTCTTTGAACCAATCATGCGTACATGCACTTCTCCTCCATGTGAATGTTCCAATGGAAAGAAAATCAGACTTGACTAGTACTCCCTGTGCTCCAGTATATAGTGCGCGTAGCTTCACGCACAAATACCAATCAGTGACCATTCACTCCAAGCAATGCATGCTCGACGGGTGCATGTCCTGGAACAAGTGCTTGTGAAATGCACACAAAATACTCCGAAGAACAGCTCATGTATGGAAATACATTGCGTAAACACTGTCTTTCATTCAGACCAACCAACTTTTAGTGAGCGATACCCAGGCGGAGCACCCGGCCTTGGCAGGGCGGCTAGACGGAGTCGAGCCATCAAGCAGGAGGCTCGGGGACGGGCGCACAGGCGCAGCAGCCAAGACAGGGCAGAGCCCGTGGATAAACAGCAGGGGCGCGAGGCAAGCCAAAGGCAGAGACGGACCACCGCGGTAGGTGGCTGCATGGCCGGGCGGCTCACAACACGGGCGGCCTAGAGGCGAGGTCACGCGGTGGCTGACTGAAAAAGTGAGGCGGCGAAGGCGACCCGTCGGCTGGCGGGTCAAGGCCGGACAGCTCAGAGGCCGGTGGCGACTTGAATCAGGCACAAAGCCAGACGGTGACTGCGACTTGCCGCAAAGCCATGGGAACGGCGCGAGGCGGTCGGCTTGACGCGACAAGGCTGGTGAGAAGGCCCGTGACGAGGCGGGTCACGGCGGCGACTTGGATAGCCGCCAGCGCGGCGGACGGCGACTCGGATGCAGCGTTGAAGACGGAGTCGGATCTGGGTCGTGTAGACCAACTTTGACCATATGCTTGTTCACATGACACAGCGACAAAATTTCCATCGGATGTGCTTTTTCCTTAGGATTTACTCCAAAACGGATGTGGTAATGATACTTCCGACTAGACGGCGAATCCGTGTAATCTTTGGATCCAAAATGCTGTCGTCCTCGGCGAAACAGAATAGCATTGCAGCTGCCGCTCATCAATAACAGATCAATTCTTTGCACGCTCTTGATCAACTAGTATTTTTTACGCCGCCCTTCTCTATCTCCTTTGGACTCGCTTTTGCTTGAAAAATTTCTGGTTTCGACTGATGAGCTTGGCGTCGATGTGAATTCTTCTAAACCGGTTCTTCTTCATATAGAAAATTGCGAATTTCTCGACCCTGAGAAAGATCCTAGTGTGAGGACTTAGTCGTGAGGCCAACGCATCTTTGTAGTAGCTTGAGAGGGGTTGAGCGGAATTGAGAGACACAACACAAGATAAGGATTTAGAAAGCTTCGGGCCCCGGCAAACATCATCCGAATAGCCCTACATGTTGTTTGTGGCTAGATCTCATTATGCTTATGAGAGAGTCGCCGCACAAGCCGGCTCCCCATTTGTGTCTAGCCCTAGAGATTGTTTCTTATCCTTCCTCTTGGGGTGCCCTGCCCCTGCTTATATATGTTGAAGGGGCGGGTTACGTGACTAGTCCTAATAGGATTAGGATTACTCTATTACAAGTGGAGTCCTAGTCTTACTTTGTTTGTAAGGGAATATTCCTTACACTTTCCTCTTAAGTTGGCCCATCATAAATGTGAGCCGACCTTCTGGGCATTGGGCCTTGTCGTCCGTCTGACCTACCCGCCGGGTTACTAATGAATCGCCAAGATCGGGCGGGTCACTCTTGAGTCACCAAGCTCCGGGCGGGTCACCAGTGAGTCGCCATACTCCAGTCGGGTCATACATCTGGCGGATTACACCGCGGGGTATATCCTCAACAACAACGTAACTGGGTGATTATAAAGGTGCTCTACAGGTGTCTCCGATGGTACTTGTTGAGTTGGCATAGATCGAGATTAGGATTTGTCACTCCGATTGTCGGAGAGGTATCTCTGGGCCCTCTCGGTAATGCACATCACTATAAGCCTTGCAAGCAATGCAACTAATGAGTTAGTTGCGGGATAGTGCATTACGGAATGAGTAAAGAGACTTGTCAGTAAGGAGATTGAACTAGGTATTGAGATACCGACGATCGAATCTCAGGCAAGTAACATATCGATGACAAAGGGAACAACGTATGTTGTTATGCGGTTTGACCGATAAAGATCTTCGTAGAATATGTAGGAGCCAATATGAGCATCCAGGTTCTGCTATTGGTTGTTGACCGGAGACGTGTCTCGGTCATGTCTACATAGTTCTCGAACCCGTAGGGTCCGCACGCTTAACGTTCGGTGACGATCGGTATTATGAGTTTATGTGATTTGATGTACCGAAGATAGTTCGGAGTCCCGGATGAGATCGGGGACATGATGAGGAGTCTCGAAATAGTCGAGACATAAAGATCGATATATTGGACGACTACATTCGGACATCTGAAAGGTTCCGAGTGATTCGGATATTTTTCGGAGTATCTGGGAGTTACGGGAATACAGGGAAGAAGTATTGGGCCTCATGGGCCAAGTGGTGGAAGAGAGGAGGCAGGGCGCGCGTGTTGGGGAACGTAGTAATTTAAAAAAATCCTACACATATGGAAGATCATGGTGATGCATAGCAATGAGAGGGGAGAGTGTTGTCTACGTACCCTCGTAGACCGTAAGCGGAAGTGATATGACAACGCGGTTGATATAGTCGTACGTCTTCACGATCCTACCGATCCTAGCACCGAAGGTACGACACCCCCGTGATCTGCAAGGAAGGAAAGGGGTGCCCCCTTTCCCTAGTCCAATTCGGACCAGTTCATTGGGAAGGGGCACGGCCACCTTTGAGGCCTTTCTCTCCTTTCCCGTATGGCCCATTAAGGCCCAATACGAATTCCCGTAACTCTCCGGTACTCCGAAAAATACCCGAATCACTCGGAACCTTTCCGATGTCCGAATATAGCTTTCCAATATATCAATCTTTATGTCTCGACCATTTTGAGACTCCTCATCATGTCCCCGATCTCATCCGGGACTCCAACAAACTTCGGTCATCAAATCACATAACTCATAAATACAAATCGTCACAGAACGTTAAGCGTGCGGACCTTACGGGTTCGAGAACTATGTAGACATGACCGAGACTCATCTCCAGTCAATAACCAATAGTGGAACCTGGATGCTCATATTGGTTCCTACATATTCTACGAAGATCTTTATCGGTCAAACCGCATAACAACATACGTTGTTCCTTTTGTCATCGGTATGTTACCTGCCCGAGATTCGATCGTCGATATCCTCATACCTAGTTCAATCTCGTTACCGGCGAGTCTCTTTACTCATTCCATAATGCATCATCTCGCAACTAACTCATTAGTCACAATGCTTGCAAGGCTTAGAGTGATGTGCATTACCGAGAGGGCCCAGAGATACCTTTCCGATACATGGAGTGGCAAATCCTAATCTTGATTTATGCCAACTCAACAAACGCCATCAGAGACACCTGTAGAGCATCTTTATAATCACCCAGTTACGTTGTGACGTTTGATAGCACACAAGGTGTTTCTCCGGTATTCGGGAGTTGCATAATCTCATAGTCAGAGGAACATGTATAAGTTATGAAGAAAGCAGTAGCAATAAAACTGAATGATCATTATGCTAAGCTAACGGATGGGTCTTGTCCATCACATCATTCTCTAATGATGTGATCCCGTTCATCAAATGAAAACACATGCCCATGGCTAGGAAACTTAACCATCTTTGATTAACGAGCTAGTCAAGTAGAGGCATACTAGGGACACTCTGTTTGTCTATGTATTCACACATGTACTAAGTTTCCGGTTAGTACAATTCTAGCATGAATAATAAAAATTTATCATGATATAAGGAAATATAAATAACAACTTTATTATTGCCTCTAGGGCATATTTCCTTCAGTCCCCCACTTGCACTAGAGTCAATAATCTAGTTCACGTCGTCATGTGATTTAACACCAATAGTTCACATCTTTATGTGATTAGTTCACATCTCCATGTGACTAACACCCAAAGGGTTTACTAGAGTCAATAATCTAGCTCACATCGCGATGTGATTAACACCAAAAGAGTGATCATGTTTTTCTTGTGAGAGAAATTTAGTCAACGGGTCTGCCACATTCAGAGCCATATGTGTTTTGCAAATTTTCTATGTCTACAATGCTTTGCACGGAGCTACTCTAGCTAATTGCTCGCACTTTCGATATGTATCTAGATCGAGACTTAGAGTCATCCAGATCGGTGTCAAAGCTTGCATCAACGTAACTCTTTACGACGAACTCTTTGTCACCTCCATAACCGAGAAACATTTCCTTATTCCACTAAGGATATTTTTGACCGCTGTCCAGTGATCCACTCCTAGATCACTATTGTACCCTCTTGCCAAACTTATGGTGAGGTACACAATAGGTTTGGTACACAACATTGCATACTTTATAGAACCTATGACTAAGGCATAGGGAATGACTTTTCATTCTCTTTCTATTTTCTGCCGTGGTCGGGTTTTGAGTCTTTACTCAACTTCACACCTTGCAACACAGGCAAGAACTCCTTCTTTGACTGTTCCATTTTGAACTACTTCAAAATCTTGTCAAGGTATGTACTCATTGAAAAATCTTCATCAAGCGTCTTGATCTATCTCTATAGATCTTGATGCCCAATATATAAGCAGCTTCACTGAGGTTTTTCTTTGAAAATCTCCTTTCAAGCACTCCTTTATGCTTTCCAGAAAATTCTACATCATTTCCGATCAACAATATGTCATTCACATATACTTATCAGAAAGGCTATAGTGCTCCCACTCACTTTCTTGTAAATACAGGCTTCACCGCAAGTCTGTATAAAACCATATGCTTTGATCACTTTATCAAAGCATATATTCCAACTCCGAGATGCTTGCACCAGTCCATAGATGGATCGTTGGAACTTGCTCACTTTGTTAGCACCTTTAGGATTGACAAAACCTTCTGGTTGCATCATATACAACTCTTCTTTAAGAAATCCATTAAGGAATGCAGCTTTAACATCCATTTGCCAGATTTCATAAAATGCGTCAACTGCTAACATGATTCAGGCAGACTTTTAAGCATCGATACGACTGAGAAAATCTCGTCATAGTCAACACATTGTTCTTGTCAAAAACATTTTGCGACAACTCGAGCTTTGTAGATAGTGATACATCTCCATCATATCTACTTTTCTAAACACTTTTGCCCTTGTTTTGGACTCTAACTTGCATGATTTGAATGGAACTAACCCGGACTGACGCTGTTTTCAGCAGAATTGCCATGGTGTTATTTATGTGCAGAAACAAAAGTTCTCGGAATGACCTGAAACTCCACGGAGCGTCTTTTTGAAAATAATAAAAAATACTGGCAAAAGATCAAGACCAGGGGGCCCACACCCTAGCGACGAGGGTGGGGGCGCGCCCCCTACCTCGTGGGCCCCCTAGAGCTCCTCCGACCTCAACTCCAACTCTATATATTCACTTTCGGGGAGAGAAAAATAAAGGAGAAGGATTCATCACGTTTTACGATACAAAGCCGCCGCCAAGCCCTAAAACCTCTCGGGGGGCTAATTTGGAGTCCGTTCGGGGCTCCAGAGAGGGGAATCCGTCGTCGTCGTCATTATCAACCATCCTCCATCACCAATTTCATGATGCTCACCACTGTGCATGAGTAATTCCATCGTAGGCTTGCTGGACGGTGATGGGTTGGATGAGATTTATCATGTAATCAAGTTAGTTTTGTTAGGGTTTGATCCCTAGTATCCACTATGTTCTGAGATTGATGTTGCTATGACTTTGTTATGCTTAATGCTTGTCACTAGGGCCCGAGTGCCATGATTTCAGATCTGAACCTATTATGTTTTCATCAATATATGAGATTTCTTGATCCTATCTTGCAAGTCTATAGTCACCTACTATGTGTTATGATCCGGCAACCCCGAAGTGACAATAATCGGGACCACTCCCGGTGATGACCGTAGTTTGAGGAGTTCATGTATTCACTATGTGTTAATGCTTTGGTCCGGTACTCTATTAAAAGGAGGCCTTAATATCCCTTAGTTTCCGCTAGGACCCCGCTGCCACGGGAGGGTAGGACAAAAGATGGCATGCAAGTTCTTTTCCATAAGCACGTATGACTATATTCGGAATACATGCCTACATTACATTGATGAATTGGAGCAAGTTCTATGTCACCCTAGGTTATGACTGTTACATGATGAACCACATCTGGCATAATTCTCTATCACTGATCCATTGCCTACGAGCTTTCCATATATTGTTCTTCGCTTATTTACTTTTCCGTTGCTATTGCTATAATCACTACAAACACCAAAAACATTACTTTCGTCATCATTACCTTTTGCTATCGTTACCACTACTATCATATTACTTTGCTACTAAATACTTTGCTGTAGATATTAAGTTTCCAGGTGTGGTTGAATTCACAACTCAACTGCTAATACTTGAAAATATTCTTTGGCTCCCCTTGTGTCGAATCAATAAATTTGGGTTGAATACTCTACCCTCGAAAACTGTTGTGATCCCCTATACTTGTGGGTTATCAAGACTATTTTCTGGCACCGTTGCCGGGGAACATAGCTCTATTCTTTGAGTCACTTGGGATTTATATCTGCTTATCATTATGAAGAACTTGAAAGATCCAAGAACCAAGATTTATCCCTCAACTACGAGGGGAGGTAAGGAACTGCCATCTAGCTCTACACTTGATTCACCTTCTATTTTGAGTAAGCTTGTGACACCTAAACCTGCTTCTGCTATTCATTCTGATATGTCGCATGTTATTGACAATGCCACTTCTGCTATGCATGATACTTATGATGAAACTACTTATATGCTTGATACTACTATACCACTTGGTGAATTTCTTGATGAACAACTTGCTAGGGTTAGAGAGAATGAAATTATTGAAACTCATAATATTGATGAAAGTGATGATGAAGACTCTCCCCCTAATAAATATGAATTGTCTGTTGTTCTTGAGGGTTATGTTATGGATGAAGAAGCTACTAGAGCTATTTTAGCTTGCAATGATAGATATGATCTAAAGAGGTTATTAGCTAAATGGAAGCAGCAATCCCTTAATGCTAGAATGAAACCTGGCCCTGCTTTTGCTACTTCACCTATCTGTGTTACTGATAAGGATTATGAATTCTCTGTTGATCCTGATATAATTACTTTGGTTGAATCTGATCCTTTTTATGGCTATGAATCTGAAACTGTTGTGGCACATCTTACTAAATTAAATGATATAGCTACCCTGTTCGCTAAGGATGAGAGAACTCGCTACTTTTATATCCTTAAAATATCTCCTTTCTCATTAAAGGGTGATGCTAAGATATGGTTTAATTCTCTTGATCCTGGTTGTGTGCGTAGTCCCTAGGATATGATTTACTACTTCTCTGCTAAATATTTCCCTGCTCATAAGAAACAAGCTGCTTTAAGGGATATATATAATTTTGTGCAAATTGAAGAAGAGAGTCTCCCACAAGCTTGGGGGAGGCTTCTCCAATTAGTTAGTGCTTTGCCTGATCATCCTCTTAAGAAAAATGAAATACTTGATATCTTTTATAATGGACTAACCGATGTTTCCAGATATTACCTGGATAGTTGTGCTGGTTTTGTTTTCAGGGAAAGAACACTGGATGGAGATGAAATTCTATTAAATAATATGTTGACTAATGAAAATAATTGGACACTTCCTGAGCCTATTCCTAAACCAACTCCGAAGAAGAGAGGTGTTCTATTTCTCAGTCCTGAAGATATGCAAGAGGCAAAGAAATCCATGAAATAAAAGGGTATTAAAGCTGAAGATGTTAAGAATTTACCTCCTATTAAAGAAATACATGGTCTTAATTTACCGCCTGTCGAAGAAATGCATAATTTTAATCCATCTCCTATTGAAGAAACACATGGTCTTGATAACCCGACAGAGGTAGTAAAGGTAAATTCTCTCTATAGATATGATAAAAGCTGAAATCCCATTTACTAAGTTTGCTAGCCCATGCTTAGATGAGTTTGATAAATTTATGGTTAAGCAAGAAGACTTCAATGCTTATTTTGGTAGAGAATTAAAACGCAGTGCTGATATGCTTGAATACTTGGGTGATTATATGGATAATATCAAAGGTGAACTTAAACTTATTAGTAAACATGCTTCTATGGTCACCACTCAAGTAGAACAAGTACTTAAAGATCAAAATGATTTGATCAATGAATTGAATAGTAAAAATAATGATTTTGTTGTTAGAGTGGCTACTAGAACTGGTAAAATGACGCAGGAACCTTTGTATCCTGAAGGCCACCCTAAGCGAATTGAGCAAGATTCTCAGAGAAATAATATAGATGCACCTAGCCCTTCTAAAAGGAATAAAAAGAAGAATGATAGGACTTTGCATGCTTCCAGTGAACCTATTACTGAAACACCTAAGAATCCAAATGATATTTCTATTTCTGATGCTGAAACACAATCTGGTAATGAACTTGAAACTAGTGTAATGTTAATGATAATCTTCATGTTGATGCTCAACCTAGCAATGATAATGATATAGAAATTGAACCTGCTGTTGATCTTGATAACCCATAATCAAAGAATCAACGTTATGATAAGAGAGACTTTGTTGCTAGGAAACATGGTAAAGAAAGAGAACCATGGGTTCAGAAACCCATGCTTTTTCCTCCCAAACCATCCAAGAAAAAGGATGATGAGGATTTTGAGCGCTTTGCTGAAATGATTAGACCTATCTTTTTGCGTATGTGATTAACTGATATGCTTAAAATGAATCCTTATGCTAAGTACATGAAAGAAATTTTTACTAATAAAAGAAAGATACCGGAAGCTGAAATGTCCACCATGCTTGCTAATTATACTTTTAAGGGTGGAATACCAAAGAAACTTGGAGATCCAGGAGTACCCACTATACCATGCTCCATTAAAAGAAACTATGTTAAAACTGCTTTATGTGATCTTGGAGCCGGTGTTAGTGTTATACCTCTCTCTTTATATCGTTAAGAGACATCATAGATTGCACCATATCTAATAAAGTACGGTTATGACGTTCGGACACACCATTACGCTGTGGTGTTCCAGGTGGCGTGAGTTGTGAAACTATTCCGCATTGTTTCAAATGAAGACCAAACTCGTGTCTCAAATATTCTCCTCCACGATCAGATCGCAGAAACTTTATTTTTTGTTACGATGATTTTTCACTTCACTTTGAGATTCTTTGAACTTTTCAAATGTTTCAGACTTATGTTTCATCAAGTAGATATACCCATATCTGCTCAAATCATCTGTGAAGATCGGAAAATAATGATACCCGCTGCGAGCCTCAACACTCATCGGATTGCATACATCAGTATGTGTTATTTCCAATAAGTCAGTTGTTTGCTCCATTATTCTGGAGAATGGAGTTTTAGTCATCTTGCCCACGAGGCATGATTCGCAAGCATCAAGTGATTCCAAAAGTCCATTGGCTGGAGTTTCTTCATGCGCTTTACACCAATATGACCTAAACGGCAGTGCCACAAATAGGTTACACTATCATTATTAACTTTGCATCTTTTGGCTTCAATATTATGAATATGTGTATCACTATGATCGAGATTCAATAAACCATTCACCTTGGGTGTATGACCATAGAAGGTTTTATTCATGTAAACCGAATAACAATTATTCTTTGACTTAAATGAATAGCCGTATTGCAATAAACATGATCCAATCATAATATGCTCAATGCAAACACCAAATAACATTTATTTTAGGTTCAACACTAATCCCGAAGGTAAAGGGAGTGTGCGATGGTGATCTTATCAACCATGGAATCATTTCCAACACACATCGTCACCTCGTCCTCAACTAGTCTTTGTTTATTTTTGCAACTCCCGTTTCGAGTTACTACTCTTAGCAATTGAACTAGTATCAAATACCGAGGGGTTTGCTATAAACACTAGTAAAGTACACATCAATAACATGTATATCAAATATACCTTTGTTCACTTTGCCATCCTTCTTATCCGCCAAGTATCTAGGGCAGTTCCACTTCCAGTGACCATTTCCTTTGCAGTAGAAGCACTCAGTTTCAGGCTTGGGTCTAGCTTTGGGCTTCTTCATGGGAGTGGCAACTTGCTTGCCATTCTTCTTGAAGTTCTCTTTCTTTCCCTTGCCATTTTACTTGAAACTAGTGTTCTTGTAAACCATCAACACTTGATGCTTTTTCTTGATTTCTACCTACGCCGATTTCAGCATCGCGAAGAACTTTGGAAATCGTTTCCGTTATCCCTTGCATATTATAGTTCATCACGAAGTTCTAGTAACTTGGCGATAATGACTAGAGAACTCTGTCAATCACTATCTTATCGGGAAGATTAACTCCCACTTGATTCAAGTGATTGTAGTACTCAGACATTCTGAGCACATTCTCACTCGTTGAGCTATTCCCCTCCATCTTGTAGGCAAAGTACTGTTAGAGGTCTCATACCTCTTAACACGGGCATGGGTATGAGGTACCAATTTCAACTCTTGGAACATCTTATATGCTCCATGGCGTTCTAAACATTTTTGAAGTCCCGTTTCTAAGCCGTAAAGCATGGTGCACTAAACTATCAAGTAGTCATCATACTAAACTTGTCAAACATTCATAACATCTGCATCTGCTCTTGCACTAGGTCTGTCACCTAGCGGTGCATCAAGGACATAATTCTTCTGTGCAGCAACGAGGATAATCCTTAGATCATGGATCCAATCCGCATCATTGCTACTATGATCTTTCAACATAGTTTTCTCTATGAGCATATCATAAATAAAACGGGGAAGCTATACACGAGCAATTGATCTTCAACATAGATATGAAAATACTATCAGGACTAAGTTCATGATAAATTAAAGTTCAATTAATCATATTACTTAAGAACTCCCACTTAGATAGACATCCCTCTAGTCATCTAAATGATCACGTGATCCAAATCAACTAAACCATGTCCGATCATCACGTGAGATGGAGTAGTTTTCAATGTTGAACATCACTATGTTGATCATATCTACTATATGATTCACGCTCGACCTTTCTGTCTCCAGTGTTCCGAGGCCATCTCTGCATATGCTAGGCTCGTCAAGTTTAACCTGAGTATTCCGCGTGTTCAAAACTGGCTTGCACCCGTTGTATGTGAACGTAGAGCTTATCACACCCGATCATCACGTGGTGTCTCGGCACGACAAACTGTCGCAATGGTGCATACTTAGGGAGAACACTTATACCTTGAAATTTAGTGAGAGATCATCTTATAATGCTACCGCCGAACTAAGCAAAATAAGATGCGTAAAGGATAAACATCTGTAACACCCACGATGCGGCTATATCTCCCACATGTCAGAGCACGACTTAGAGGCATAACCACATTGTAGGCATGTCGCAAGAGGGGTAATCTTTACACAACCCATGTACTGAATAAGATAGAGATACAGAGTTGGCTTACAATCGCCACTTCACACAATACATAAATATAGCATTACATCATCCAGATACAATCAAGGTCCGACTATGGAGCCAAAATAAAGACAACCCCGAATGCATAAGATCCCCGATCGTCCCAACTGGGCTCCACTACTGGTCGTCTGGAAAGGAAACATAGTAACGTCCTGAGTCCTCGTCGAACTCCCACTTGAGTTCAGTCGCATCCTCTGGAATGGCATCATCGGCACATGCATCTGGTTTTGGAAGTAATATGTGAGTCACGAGGACTCAGCAATCTCACACCCTCGCGATCAAGACTATTTAAGCTTATGGGTAGGAAAAGGTAGTGAGGTGGAGCTGCTGAGTCCCCGTGACTATGTATCTCGTGACTCATAGTCTTGAATAGGGGTAATCTCATACCTTTACCTTACCCATAAGCTTAAATAGTCTTGATCGCGAGGGTGCGAGATTGTTGAGTCCCCGTGACTCACAGATACTTCCAAAACCAGTTTGCAGGTGCCGATGAGTCCGTGCAGTTGACGCAACTAAGCTCAAGGAGGAGCTCGATGAAGATCTTGTCCTTTGTGTTGTTTCGTTCTAGTTGATCAGTAGTGGAGCCCAGTTGGGGTCGATCGGGGACCTTGTCGCATTTGGGGGTTCTTCTTTTATTTTGGTTCCGTAGTCGAACCTTGATTGTATTTGGATGTTGTAATGCTTTATTCATGTATTGTGTGAAGTGGCGATTGTAAGCCAACTATGTATCTCTTTCCCTTATGTATTACATGGGTTGTGTGAAGATTACCTCACTTGCGACATTGCTTTCAATGCGGTTATGCCTCTAAGTCGTGCTTCGACACGTGGGAGATATAGCCGCATCGAGGGCGTTACAAAGCACAACGGAAAGAAGCAAACAACATAGTAAACAACCACCACATAAACATGGCATGATGCATAACCAAGTACGATGCATGTCCAGTTTAATGAGGCATGGCACGGCAAAGTGCACAAGCAATTCTACAAATTAATTGGAGCTCAATATGCAACGAGTTGCATATTGACGGAACACCACACGTCTTATTTACTTTGATCTCATTTATGTACCCAACAATATTAAATGTCGTTAAACATGGCAAGAGGTTAAGCATAATGAAAACTACCTATCTAGGCAAGTTTAAATGAGGCCGGAACAACAAACAACAAGTCCGGAAACTCCTCATGTGCAATATTATATTTGGTACTGTTCTACCCTAACCCATATTTTAGAGTTGTTAAACATGCAAAGCAAGTACACCATGTTAAACTAGGCAATTTTCTACCCTATTTACATATAAAGTTTATATAAAACCGAGCTACGGTTATTAAGTTATGAATTAAAGCATTTTAGCATGGCATTTAAGCAATTTAATGCAAACAGCAGTTTAAACATTTTAAACATGCATGAAAGTTGGAAATTATTAATCTACACAAAATTCTAAGCAACTTTCATATATTAAGTTTTTACATGTGATGCACGATTGATGAGTTATTAAATGCCTGATCTAGAGGGGCTTTTCTGCAAAACTGTAATACACTGGATAATAGATAAATTCACAGATCTGGAAAAAAACTACATAGGCCAAAACTAACACTGGAGCAGGCCCAACAGAAAAAAACAAAAGGGCGCTGGGGGGTTTCTCACCATGGGCCTTGGCCCGTTCGGTGGAAGAGAGGCCGGCAAGGGAGGCACTGGGCCCGCTGGATCTGGGAGGTCAACACGAGGTGAGCGAGCTCCTCCTTCTCGTTACTGAAGAACGGAGTCAGCTGCAGCAAGTTCAGGGCACAGAGGAGCGGCGGTGCTGGTAGCCTACTCCGGCGAGCGGCAGGATGGAGAGGGGTCGGCACGGGAGCTCGAGGCAGCCTTGGGTGTCTGCTCCCCGTTTCAAA
Organism: Triticum dicoccoides; assembly: GCF_002162155.2. NCBI lineage: Eukaryota > Viridiplantae > Streptophyta > Magnoliopsida > Poales > Poaceae > Triticum > Triticum dicoccoides. The sequence continues at coordinate 272,020,437 of NC_041388.1, forward strand.
GAAGAGGCGAGGCGCTGGCTTCGAACGACGATGGCGGCGGCGGCGTCGGTCCCCGGGTGGAGGACGCCCGAGCACACCGAGGAAGCTCGGGGCAGAGGCAGCAGATGGAGCTCCTGCTCCGACGACGCGGCGGTGCAGGGAACGAAGGGAGGGCGAATCCGGGCGTTGCTTGTGCTGCTCACCGGCGGGACAACAGCGATGACGGGGAGCTTCGGGCAGTGGTAGTCCCTAGTGGAGGGATCCTACGGGAGAGAGAGAGGTCGTGAGGGAGAGGGGATAGCACAGGGAAGGAAGGAGGAGAGGCAGGGGCGGCCTGGCAGTGGTGGTCGACGGCGGTCGGCAAGGGCGGCATCGTGCTGTTCCCAGGCTGCTGGATCGATCCAGTGGCTGTTGGCAGCGGCGATGCTGGTTGGTCCAGTGCTGAAGACGAGGTGGAGCTGTGGTTGGTGTGGGAGGAGATGAGGAGGGGATCTGGGAGGATCCCAAGGGAGAGAGTGGCGGCGGTGGTTGAGGAGATGGATGGGACATTGTCCCTAAAATTTAGGGTTAGGTGTTTATCTACTATATATACCAGAATATAGATAGGAGGGAGTATTTTGGATCATCCGATCAAAATCGGACGGTCCGAGATGAATGGGTTAGGGAGTCCAAACAAGGAAACGGTGATGTTTTATAGTCGTTTGGGGATGATCCAGACCCAACGGTGACGACTGCCCGGGTCGGGTCCGGGACAGCTTTCGGATGCGCGCGCGAGGAGGGCCGCGGGCTGACGGGAGAGCTTAGGTTGTCTGGCGGTAGGTAGTGGACTGTGTAGACGTTCTAGACAGGAAAGAGAGGGAAAGTCCGGCAACAGTTTTCGGAGACCGAAAACGTCCGTCGTTTGACCGACTATATTGTCGCTATAGTTATTCGTTGGGGCGTCAAACGAACTCCGAATGCGACGAAACTTGGCAGGCGGCCTCCTACACTATAATAAGACCGCACGCCAACTTTCAACCCATTCCGAGAACATTTTCCGGCCACTTATAAAATAATATTTCGTACATGCCGCGGGCGCGTGCAAGTGTGTCTGGGCTCGGAACGGACAACGGACGGAACTGGGGGAACCCGGACGGATGCAAGTTTTGAAAACATGATGATGCAATGCACATGATGACATGATATGAAATGCATGACACGCAAAAAAATGACAAGGCAACAACAGCGAATAACTGGAAGACACCTGGCGCAACGGTCTAGGGGCGTCACAACACTCCACCACTACGAGAGGATCTCGTCCCGAGATCTAGGATCGCACCGGAGGGAAAATGGAAGAGGAAGAGGTAAAACTAAGTTGCTTCTTTGACAAACGAGTGAAACCAAAAAAACCTTGAGATGTTGAACAACTCGAGAATAGAATACAACGGAGATGAACAAAGTTGAAAGCACTCCGTTAGGAAAGATGAACAAGGTAGAACAAGTTCGGGCAGCACTCCGGTTGAAAAGTGATATGAAACTTGATAAGATGAAAAGAACTTGGGCAGAGGGCACAAGACTCCGGTTAAATGGATAAGCATGAAAAGAACACGATCCTCACAATTCGAGATTATGAGAGAAAAGAGCAACATCGCAAAACCTCCGGAAGAAAAGAGAGAATGGAATGGAATGAACGGAGGAGAAAAACAAGATCTTGGGAGAGCACGCTTACAACAAATGCTAGAACGGAGTTGTTGGATTAACAACAACGAAAGGGTAAGCTTGCAGTGGGCTTATGGAGAACATCTCAAAACTATGAGGTGAAGTTCCGCCACTAACGGAAACAATGGATTTGGATTGATATGAACAAGGAGACGAGAAACTTATCTCACCAGTAGGATAAATGAAGAACTTGGATCATTTATAAGCACCAAAATAGTAACAATCCTTAGGGAAAGCTTTAGGTGAAATATAACCCCAAGATAATTCCAATGAAGAGAATGATTGGTTGAAAAGATGTCTTGAGCGAAGATAAAATGATGGATTTAGATATGTCAACCTTGAAAACTTGTGAATCATGAAACACGAAGGGAAATTTCTCAACAATGACATAACACCACTAAGGGAGTCCTGGATTAGGGGGTCTCCGGACAGCCGGACTATCTCCATTGGCCGGACTGTTAGACTATGAAGATACAAGATTGAAGACTTCATCTCGTGTCTGGATGGGACTCTACTTGGCGTGGAAGGCAAGCTAGGCAGTACGGATATGGATATCTCCTCCTTTGTAACCGACCTTGTGTAACCCTAACCCTCTCTAGTGTCTATATAAACCGAAGGGTTTTAGTCTGTAGGACAACAACCATAACATACAATCATACCATAGGCTAGCTTCTAGGGTTTAGCCTCTCTGATCTCGTGGTAGATCTACTCTTGTACTACCCATATCATCAATATTAATCAAGCAGGACGTAGGGTTTTACCTCCATCAAGAGGGCTCGAACCTGGGTAAAACATCGTGTCCCCTGCCTCCTGTTACCATCCGGCCTAGACGCACAGTTCAGGACCCCCTACCCGAGATCCGCCGGCTTTGACACCGACATTGGTGCTTTCATTGAGAGTTCCTCTGTGTCGTCGCCGTTAGGCTTGATGGCTCCTACTATCATCGATAGCGATGCGGTCCAGGGTGAGACTTTTCTCCCCGGACAGATCTTCGTATTCAGCGGCTTTGCACTGCGGGCTAATTCTCTTGGCCATCTGGAGCAGATTGAAAGCTACGCCCCTGGCCATCAGGTCAGATTTGGAAGTTTGAGCTACACGGCCGACATCCGCGGAGACTTGATCTTCAACGGATTCGAGCCACAGCCGGGCGCGCCGCACTGTCGCGATGGGTATGACCTAGCTCTGCCGCCGAACAGTACCCCAGAGGCCGCGCCCGCATCAGCTCCGACCCTTAGCTTGGAGCCAACTGCGCCAATCGAGGACGGGTGGTTAGACACCGCCTCAGGGGCTGCAGTCTCAACGGAGATCGAGCCAAACACCAGCATAATCCTCTGCGCAGCCCGTGACTCCAAGGTGCCGGACTCTTTTTCTGACTCCGAACCATCCGCGTTTTTCCCCTGCCAATCAAATCCGATTGGGCGCCGGTCATGGAATTCACCGCCACGGATATCTTTCAGCACTCGCCCGTCGACGACATTCTGAATTCACTAACGTCTCTCTCTTTGTCAGGAGAGCCCTGGCCGGATTATGGCCAACAGGATTGGGATGAGGACGACGAAGAAATTCGACGCCCACCCACCACCCACTTAATAGCCACTGTCGATGACTCAACCGACATGCTCGACTTCGACTCCGAAGACATCGACGGTATGGACGACGATGCGCGAGGCGAAGAGGAACCACCGCCCACAGGGCGCTGGACGTCCACTTCATCATATGACGTATACATGGTGGACACACCAAAAGACGATGACGAGGAATGGAAGGATGCACCGAAGGCTTGTTCCCTCGAGAAGCAGTCAAAGCGGCAGCGCAAGCACCGCCCCAAATCCCGCCTCGGCAGAAATAACGATCATACAGACCCAGCGTTGGAGCAGGGTGAACCACTGCCGGACCACGGCAATACGGAGAATCAAACCGAACAAACCAATTGTGTCAAAGATAATAGTCCGGACGACATAACCCCGGACAGGCACCCGGAGCAGCAGAATGTCCATCAAAGGCTTGTTGCCACCGCGAGGAGTCTGAAAAGCAGAAGCAAAGGCTCAAGGCTACGCAGGACACACTCCAGATCAGATGGAGTAAAGTACTCAACACAGCAGCGAAGTACGGCGACAATCGCCCCACCAAGAGCAACCCAAAGCGGAAGTTGCTACCTGAATTCGATGAGGAGGCCTC
>NC_041388.1:272024381-272029208 GCF_002162155.2 Triticum dicoccoides
CCACAAACAAAACTCAAAATAGCCACCTAGCCGGATAGACGACCTCACGGCCAACATAGAGCGGCAAACAATGCCACTCATAAGACAATACGCGATCCACGCGAGGGCTCGCACCAAAAGGACGGCGCAACCAGATCCATCTATGGACCACGCAAGCGTGCCCCGGCATACAATGTAACACAACAAACATCCGAACAACGCGGTACACCTAGATATAGGGGTGCCGCACACCCCCTATGTTTCACTGATGAGGTGCCGGACCATGAATTTCTAGAGGGATTCAAACCCGTAAACGTAGAGGCATACGACGGAACAACAGACCCTGGGGTCTGGATTGAGGACTATATCCTCCATATCCATATGGCTCGAGGAGATGATCTCCACGCCATCAAGTACTTACCCCTCAAGATCAAAGGGCCAGCTCGTCACTGGCTTAAAAGCCTCCCCGAAAACTCCATTGGAAGCTGGGAAGAGCTCGAAGATGCTTTTCGGGCAAATTTTCAAGGGACTTATGTCCGACCTCCGGACGCGGACGATTTGAGTCATATAACTCAACAGCCCGGAGAGTCAGCCTGAAAACTTTGGAACAGGTTTCTTACTAAAAAGAACCAAATTGTCGACTGTCCGGACGCTGAAGCCTTGGCAGCTTTTAAGCATAGCGTCCGTGATGAATGGCTTGCCAGACACCTCAGCCAAGAAAAGCCGAGAACAATGGCTGCATTAAAAAGCCTAATGACCCGCTTTTGCGCGGGTGAGGACAGCTGGCTAGCCAAATGCAGCACCAGCGACCCCGGTACATCTGAAGTTAGAGAAGGAAACGGGAAATCATGGCGCAACAGCAATAACAAACGCCGGAATAAAGAAGACAGCACGACGAGCACGGCAGTAAACGCCGGATTCAAAAGCTCTCGGCCGGGTCAGCAAAAGGCGCCCTCTAAAGGCGCCAGAGACGAACTGTCTAGCCTAAACAAAATTCTGGACCAAATATGTCAGATCCATAGCACCCCTGGTAAACCTGCTAATCATACCCTTAGAGAATGTTGGGTCTTCAAGCAGTCCAGCAAGCTCAACGCCGTACACAAGGGGGAGGATACACCAAGCGAAGACGAGGATGAGCCTCTCAAGCAAGACACTGGGGAACAAAAGAAATTTTCACCAGAAGTCAAAACAGTAAATGTGTTACACGTGATCAAAGGCAGAAACAAAACGGCACTCCCAGAAAAATATGCCCAAGGGCCTATCACCGCGGAGTCGTGCCACTGGTCGTCCCAACTGATCACTTTCGACCATCGTGATTATTCAGCAAGTATCCGGCGTGCAGGATGGGCTGCCCTGGTATTAGACCCAATAATTGACCGATACCACTTCACACGAGTCCTGATGGACGGTGGCAGCAGTCTAAACCTGATATACCAGGATACAATCCGCGAAATGGGGATAGACCCAACAAAAATTTGCCATAGCAATACTACCTTTAAAGGAGTAACGCCAGGCCCAGGGGCTCATTGCACGGGCTCCCTGCTGCTAAACGTTATATTCGGCTTCCCCGATAACTTCCGTAGCGAACATTTAACCTTCAACATCGCTCCGTTCCAAAGTGGCTATCAAGCACTACTCGGATGCGAAGCTTTCGCTCGCTTTAATGCAATACCGCACTACGCTTCCCTCACACTCAAAATGCCCGGCCCACGTGGCATCATTATAGAAAACGGAAGTATTAAGCGATCTTTGCACGCCGAAGAGAGTGCGGCTGCCTTGGCAGCCGCACACTAAAAACGGCCTCACCAACTAAAGCATTTAACAGGTCATCAAGACCTCGGACACGATTAGACGAGTCCAGCGCAGCTATATGTAATCCATACCGGATCAATGGTCACACCCCTATTACAAATACAAGGGGCTCAACGCGCGCAGACAAGTGGCAATTTTTACTCATCTTGAATTATACATGGTTTCTTTAAAAACTATCTTTTTGCACGACAACTTTTTCACCTAAGTTCCTATCTTTTACAGATGATCATCGTGCTACACTCGTCCAGGATACGGCACAACGGAGACACAGGCGCAGACGTGCAGCAGGGACCCGCTCCAAGGATTCTTTTTATATTAAGACCCTGCGTAAACCTTTTTTACTGTCTCTTGTTGATACATATCCACCGAATTCTCAGCACAGCTGAGAAGGATGCTGACGTCTTGGCATGTGGCCACGTCAGAATAATGCACGCACCTGGACACAAGGGGCTTCTTACAAAGGGCACTGTTTAGGCCCGGTTTATACCATAAAGACCGAATACCTTAGGGAGTGTTCGGCGTCACGAGTTTGGCCTTATATGCATCAGCTCCGAATCATTGTCTTTGGTCAAATGTTGGGTTTGCCCGGCTCCTGTGTTTTGGTGCCTTACGTTCGCTTTATTGGCTAAGGTAGCACCAGGAGAACTACTGCGATTGTGCCCTGGTTCATCCGGACGAGCACCTCAGTAGAGAAAGCTGAAAACTGACTGTCATGATATAGCATGAGACTGGTCAACCACTCGATGACCTATCAGAATGTTAGAATTCCCCTGCCTTAACGAAGGGACGTTTTCCGGCCAGGCATGTACGCACCCCGCGATCGGAAGAGTGCGGAGCCACCAGGGGTTATCTAGTAGCCCCACTGTCAAACTCCTATGGCTAAGTGAAAGTGTTAAAGTATTATAGTCCGGTTGCCACGCTCGCTACGCTATCACCTCCTTAATAGGACCAAGACATTGGGTTAAGTGTGAACACGCGTTTTTTGCGATCACCTCCGCATTATATGCGTGGGGGTTGAAGCCGACGGCTACAATCTTTCAGGTTATACACATGTATACATAAACGGCCACAAAGGAGGCATCATACTACTTTCAGGCAAAAGTATAAACATAGCCTTATAAAAACTTCATAAAAGCATTGTGTTTACAATGAGAATACACTCAAACATAATATTCTTCGAGCACTGGGCCTCTATCAAACGAGCACCCTCAAGAACCTCCTTGAAATAATGCTCGGCAGCCACTCGGCCTATGGCCGAACCCTGCGCCGCAACAGTGGTAGCGTCCATCTCCGCCCAGTATGCTTTAACACGGGCAAGGGCCATCCACGAGCCTTCTATGCACGCCGTCCTCTTCATCGCATTAATGCGCGGCACCGCACCAAGGAACTGCTACACTAAGCTGAAATAGTTGTTCGGCTTTGGCTTTTCCGGCCATAGCTGATCCAAAACAAACCTCATGGCGAGTCCGGACAACCTATTCAGTTCGGCCCATTCGGCTAGCTGGTCAGTCAATGAAAGCGGACGCTTTGGAATGTGGAATTGCGACCAGAACAGCTTGTCCACTTCACGATCTGTCTGACCTTGGAAGTACTTGGCCGCATCGGCAGCGCTCGCCGCCAAATCCATATACGCATCTGCCGAACTCCACAGCCGATCCAGAGGGGCATACCGTGGATCTCCGAACTTCCTCCGTAACATGAAGGGTTTCCCAGCCGCAATATCCCGGCTTCCTGTAGCTCCTCCTTCTTCGCTCTCATAGCAGAACGGGTGTCTTTGTCCGCCGCTGTGGCCTTCTCAAGGTCCGTTTCCTTCGCTCGGTTTTCTTTTTCAAGGACCCGGCAACGGTCGGCAGTGTCTTTTAATTCTACGACCATCTTGGCCATCTTCTCTTGGCTCTCGCAATGTGCGACCTTCTCGGCTTTCAACTCTTTGGCCGCCTTCAAAGCAGCGGCATTACTAATCCTCGCTTGTTCCTTGGCTCGGGAAAGTTCTGCCCGCAAGGTTTCCACGGTGGCAGCTCCATCTGCAGTCACAACATATTAAAGATACTGGCATCATGCTGCTCTTACTATGTGGCATTCACCAGATAATAACACTTATCATGTGCCTCGTCAAGCCTCTTATTAAGAAGCTCGATGTCGGCGTCTGCCGCATCCAGTTGTCGTTTTAATTTAGCAAACTCACTAGTCCGGCTAGCCACCGGAGCTTCCACCACCTGCACATAGGGGCAGTCTAGTTATTGCCTAGGAATATGATCCTCTGTTTGCCGCCGTTCTCGACGACAACTAGAGTCTCAGGGGCTACTATCTACACAGGGCACACCTACAATGTGCAGTACTATCACATATTATCTCATGTACCTCAAAGCCTGTCAGTAGACTCATAAAGGCTTCATGTAATCCGCTTTCGGTGGACGAGATTCTCTCCATCACCGTACCCATCAGCATACGGTGTTCTTATGAGATGGCCGCTTGCCCCACCAACTCCCTCAGAACGTCCGACCGCACACCAGACGGTGTCGGACTCTTTTGTCTGCTCTCTTCGGGAGTCGGACGCTGGGGACTTCGGGGGTCTATGGGATTATCTTCTGGCCTCACCGGATCCGGAGAGGCCCTCTGTGACGACACTTCGGGGTCGCCTGCTTCTTGATCGGAGGAGTCCGGGGGAGGCGTTTCGCTCTCCATCATCTCTGGAAGAAGATCCCCCGAAGACGAGCTCATCTGAGAGGGGCTAAGGCCCGAACTGCAAGATATATGCGGTGGGTATTTTCTCAGAAAAAAGATAGCATACCTTTATTATTAAAGTATTTTGGATCACTTACGACTCATTGGAGGGCTGATCCCCCGCGGACTTTGTGTGGCAAAAGCACCCCCCGAGGTAGGACCCTCTGTGGGAGACTTCTTCTCCCATTTGGAGGCTTCGGCTTCCGGATCCTCGGAAGCAGTCCTATTCCTCCCCCGGTTGTCCTCCTTCGTGGAGACGTTCATTCTCTCGGTTGGAATGGGCAGCGATGGGGGCCCGCGTCCGCCCGTATT
>NC_041388.1:272029592-272196842 GCF_002162155.2 Triticum dicoccoides
CGGTATCTTCCTTCGAGGGCTCTGGGCAAGGTGCGACCTCGAGCATCTTTTCCAATACCAGATTTTCCAAACCCTCAGGGAGGGGGGCCAAACACCGAATCATCTTCGCCTTTGTTAGCCAGTCCTGGTCAAAAAGCGAACTCTCAGAAATAACTTCGTGACGAATAAAAAACAGTGTGTTCGGCCAGAGGGTTTCTTACTTGTTCGGCGGCGCGGTTACTGCTCAGGCCCACGTCCTTGGTAATATCCGGACACTCTATTTGAGGTCCAAAGAATGACTTGTACATCTCCTCGTGCGTCAGGCCGAGGAAACTTTGAATGGCACGCGGTCCCTCTGGGTTGAACTCCCACAAGCGAAGGGGCCGGCGTTTGCAACTGGACTTGACGAACCAGAATAACTTGTATTACCACAGCCAAATTAAAATCTCCCTCGAAGAGATCTCGGATGCGGCTTTGCAGTATAGGCACGTCCTTGGCTGAACCCCACCTCAGACCTCTGCTAATCCATGACATCAGTTGTGGTGGGGGCCCGAGCGAAAAGCGGGGGCAGCCGCCCACTTGGCACTTCTGGGAGCCGTGACGTAAAACCACTCCCGTTGGCATAATTCGGACACCTCTGGAAAGGGACCTTTCGGCCATGGAGCTCCTACCATCTTGCCTATTGATGCACCTTCGCACACTGCATATTGCCCCTCGATCATCTTCGGCTTTACTTCAAAGGTCTTGAGCCACAGGCCGAAGTGAGGGGTAATGCGGAGGAAGGCCTCACACACGACAATAAATGTCGAGATGTGGAGAAAGGAGTCCGGAGCTAGATTGTGGAAATCTAGCCCGTAATAGAACATCAAACCCCTAACGAAGGGATCCAGAGTGAGGCCTAGGCCTCGGAGGAAGTGGGAGACGAACACAACGTTCTCGTTGGGTTCGGGAGTAGGGACGATCTGCCCTCGAGCAGGCAGCCAATGCGAAACCTCGGCGGTCAGGTATCTGGCCTCCCTCAACTTCTTAATGTCCTCTTCCATAACAGAGGAGGGCATCCATCGGCCTTGAAGGCTGGATCCGGACATGATTGAAGATCCGGAGCACCTAACCTGGGCTTTGGGTGTTAGAACTCGAGGCGGGGGAAGGGTTTGATTGAGCACGAGAGGGAAAAAGCGAAAACCTTGTCCCTTTATAAAGAGGGTGAATATCAAGCGTCCTCTCCGTAGCCGTTTAGGACTTGCCTATAATCTAGGAGTCCTAGACACGGTTGGGTTACCCACGACCACATTAATGAGAATCCCGTAATTGGGGGAACACGATCTCCGCTTCGACAAGATGTGTCAAGAAACTGCCTCGCGTTATGTGTGGAGCTGGTTAAAAGAAACGGTTCGACTAATCACCGAGCCATGACATAACTCTGTTCTGCCAAAACAAGCCAGCAAATTAGATCTGCGAAAATATTATTCTCTCTGCGGTGGAATGTGGAACTTATTTTGCAGGGTCGGACACTATCCTCGTATTCAAATTCTTCTGTGATGTATTCGGAGAAGGAACTCGCCTTGCAATGCCGAAGACAATACTACGCACCGGACTCATCGTCATTGAAGCCTGGTTCAGGGGCTACTGAGGGAGTCCTGGATTAGGGGGTCTCCGGACAGCCGGACTATCTCCATTGGCCGGACTGTTAGACTATGAAGATACAAGATTGAAGACTTCGTCTCGTGTCCGGATGGGACTCTACTTGGCGTGGAAGGCAAGCTAGGCAGTATGGATATGGATATCTCCTCCTTTGTAACCGACCTTGTGTAACCCTAACCCTCTCCGGTGTCTATATAAACCGAAGGGTTTTAGTCCATAGGACAACAACCATAACATACAATCATACCATAGGCTAGCTTCTAGGGTTTAGCCTCTCTGATCTCGTGGTAGATCTACTCTTGTACTACCCATATCATCAATATTAATCAAGCAGGACGTAGGGTTTTACCTCCATCAAGAGGGCCCGAACCTGGGTAAAACATCGTGTCCCCTGCCTCCTGTTACCATCCGGCCTAGACGCACAGTTCGGGACCCCCTACCCGAGATCCACCGGTTTTGACACCGGCAACCACCTCAAAAGATGAGATATGAAAGAATTGCACTTCGAATTGCAAGATGAAGAAAACTTGATCTCCTCTGAAAAGAATCTTGATGAGCACTTCGAGAAAGAATTAAATCCTTGATGAAACAACATGTAACCTCCATGAAGAACTCCGGTAATAAAAGGATGATCAAACGAAAAGAAAGAGAAGTTGAAAACACAAGAGAAGTTGAAAACACAAGGTGAAGTCTTGCAATGATTTAGATGGAGCTTCGCGACGAGATAAGTGAAAATTTGGAACTCCGGATTAAAGATAAAGCATCTCGAACCAAGAATGTGATATGATGAACCACTTCGGAAAGAAGAATTAGATCACTTGGATGAAACAATAATAAGAACTACGTTATGTGTATCCTTCACCAATTAAATTGATGACAAACAATGGATTGCAAACAACTTATTCTCGTTAAAAGGATTAAGAGAGATATGCGCAAATTTGAGAAAAGACTTCAACGAACCACCGTTAGGATTTGAAAGAATGAACGAATTAATATGAACACAAAGGAAGAGAAATCTTGAACAAACCACCGTAGAATTGAAAAAGAACATAGCAAAGTAACAATTCACCGGGAAGACTTGGAAAATGAATGTAGATACTTCAGGGGATTTGATACAAGAGAACGAAGAGATCACAAGCTAATTAGAGAATACTTGAGCGATGCACCAGTAAGATTTAGAGAAAGAGAGCTGAAAGCTGAGAATGAGTACTTCTGAGATGATGGGCTCTGGAGAATCAAACTGAAAAGACTCCTGAATTGCTCCGGATGGGTGAAAAGAATTCTCACAAACGAAAAAATTATGAGAGGATGGCAGCAAGCTACTCTTCTTCGGTCTTCAAGTGTTGAGAATGACGATGAGAAAACACCACCATGAATTATTGAGATACTCTGGAATGAAAAATAGAAAGGTTGAACCAACGACAAAAAGAATTGAAAGATCTTGGAGAAAGGTATTTGACTGATGATAACTCATTATTACGTCAAACTTTCAAAGATTTGAGAATAGCTCTGGTAAAATGAGAAGAGTCAGGTAAAATCCTGGGAAAAGACATGTGGGTTAGGGCCCACTCAAGATAAACACCGTTGAACGATTACTTGAAAGGGAGATTGCATCGGTTGAATTAAATGGCTTGAATGAGATAACAACCTCGAAATAGGTTTAGTAGATCTTGAATGAAAAGACGAGCCTTCTGAGATATCTTCAGCACTCCCGAACAAATGAATAGCGAGAGGTGAATGATTAAGAGGTGCACCGACATGGGAAAACATTTGGAACGAGGAAAAGAATATGATCAACAAAGTTTGACTTGAATCCACCGGAGAAAAAAGAGAATGGAGAATGACGAACTTGAAGCTCAGTTAGAATCTTCATGAGAATCACCGGATACGAACATTGAAAGAAAAGAATGAATAGACTTCTCATCAATAACATGATAGTTGATTAAGAAATCCGAATCCTTGAAGAAAAAGGGTGGGAGGGCGGGAAAAAACAAAGGCAACTTGGGACGGATGAAGCAAACACCGTTGCAAAGAACTGAGAATTGATCTCGCGAATGTAGAAATGATCAGATCCACTTGAAGAGAAACACGCCGGTTGGAAAGGATTGACATGACAATCTCGATTATCAAGAAGTATTAGTATTCACATAGAAATGTGAGAACAACACTTAGGAAAGGTATGGAATCAACATTTGACTTCGAAGCAACTCGAATACCACAACTGAAAACAAAAACAAAGGATTGGCTTGCAAAATAAGCCGGAACAAACATATGATAGAGATTTCGTCCGAAGTTTTCGTGGTGGGGCCCACACGGGCTCGATCGTACAGCACCATCATGTACAAGGCAGTGCACATGACATACGAAGCGTCCCCGAGCCAGCATAGCCAAGGACTCTTTAAGACACAACAAGACCACTTTAAAACCAACCGTGGATAGGCGGACCACTAGACGTCGAACCCCAATCTCATATCATACATCTGACGGAAAGATATCCTAAGAGCAACTTGAATTCCCACTTATAAACTCCCGAAACTTTCTGGTTATGCAATCAGGTGTTGGGGATACAGGGGAAGCATAATATCTCACCCAAAACTAGCAAATCCTACATCCAGCTGTATCCATCCTTCAACACATAACCAAGAAACCTTCGGAAATCATTTACCTCAACCTTCAAAAAGCATCCGTTATGCGAGTTATGGCAATACTCCCGAACTCCCGCCCTTTTACTGGGTGGCATCGAGGTTATCTTACCCACAACTGCATAAAAGAGATTTTCGATGTCGGCGAAACTCAGGTATTCCAGAACTGCAACGATAAAATTGTGATGACAACACCTCGGAGCTCAACTCCCTGGGACACTGCCACAACCCCTAAATGTCAGGAGGCACCAAAAACAATGTTCTCATCACAAAACCATCGGAACGATTCCAAGATACCCGCATGATCCTAAAAAAATTCGTGAAATTTGAGGAGAGAAAAGTCAAAACTCTACGTCAGGAGGCCTCACTAGAGCGATGAAGGGACTGGGGAGTAAAAAGAATCCTACTCTCCGATATATATAATCATGTAAGACTCAAAACATTTTTTTTCTAGACTCAACAACGCCAGCGATTCGATCAAGCAGGGGGCTCCTAAGTCGGGGATGGCTCTGATTACCAACTTGTAACACCCACGATGCAGCTATATCTCCCACGTGTCGGAGCACAACTTAGAGGCATAACCGCATTGTAGGCATGTCGCAAGAGGGGTAATCTTTAACAACCCATGTACTGAATAAGATAGAGATACAGAGTTGGCTTACAATCACCACTTCACACAATACATAAATATAGCATTACATCATCCAGATACAATCAAGGTCCGACTACGGAGCCAAAATAAAGACAACCCCAAATGCATAAGATCCCCGATCGTCCCAACTGGGCTCCACTATTGATCGTCTGGAAAGGAAACATAGTAACGTCCTGAGTCCTCGTCAAACTCCCACTTGAGTTCAGTCGCATCCCTTGGAATGGCATCATCGGCACCTGCATCTGGTTTTGGAAGTAATCTGTGAGTCACGAGGACTCAACAATCTCACACCCTTGAGATCAAAACTATTTAAGCTTATGGGTAGGAAAAGGTAGTGAGGTGGAGCTGCAGCAAGCACTAAGCATACGCAAAAGAGAGCGAGAAGAGAAGCAGCGTAACGGTCGTGAAGCTAGAAAAGATCAAGAAGTGATCCTGAAACTACTTACATTCAAGCATAACACAAGAACCGTGTTCACTTCCCGGACACCGCCGAAAAGAGACCATCACGGCTACACACGCGGTTGATGTATTTTAATTACGTCAAGTGTCAAGTTCTCTACAACCGGACATTAACAAATTCCCATCTGCCCATAACCGTGGGCACGACTTTCGGAAGTTCAAAACCCTGCAGGGGTGTCCCAACTTAGCCCATCACAAGCTCTCACGGTCAACGAAGGATATTCCTTCTCCTAGGACGACCCAGTCAGACTCGGAATCCCGGTTACAAGACATTTTGACAATGGTAAAACAAGACCAGCAAAGCCACCCGATGTGCCGAAAAATCCTGATAGGATTCGCACGTATCTCGTTCTTAGGGCAACACCGGATGAGACTAGCTACGAGTAAAACCAAACCTCAAGTTTCCCCGAGGTGGCCCCGCAGGCAGCTCGGTTCGTACCAACACTCAAAGGAGCACTGGCCTGGGGGGGGCTTAAAATAAAGATGACCCTCGGGCTCGCGAAAACCCAAGGGAAGGTTATAGGTTGTTAGGCAAATGTAAAACCAAGGTTGGGCCTTGCTGGAGGAGTTTTATTCAAGGCAAACTGTCAAGGGGTTCCCATTATCACCCAACCGTGTAAGGAACACAAAATCAAGGAACATGACACCGGTATGATGGAAACTAGGGCGGCAAGAGTGGAACAACACGCCAGGCATAAGGCCGAGCCTTCCACCCTTTACCAAGTATATAGGTGCATTAATAAAATAAGAGATATAGTGATATCCCAACAAATATCCATGTTCCAACAAGGAACAAACTTCATCTTCACCTGCAACTAGCAACGCTATAAGAGGGGCTGAGCAAAGCGGTAACATAGCCAAACAACGGTTTGCTAGGCAAGGTGGGTAAGAGGCTTTACATGGAAATATGGGAGGCATGATAAGGCAAGTGGTAGGTATCGCAGCATAGCAATAGAGCGAACAACTAGCAAGAAAAGATAGAAGTGATTTCGAGGGTATGGTCATCTTGCCCGAGATCCCGCAAGGAAGAAGAACGAGTCCATGAAGGAGACAAATGAACGTAGTCGAACGAATCCTCACAAACGCATCATTACCGGAACCAACCCGAAGAAGCACACCGGAAAGAAGCAAACAACATAGTAAAGAACGACCACATAAACATGGCATGATGCACAACCAAGTATGATGCATGTCTGGTTTAATGAGGCATGGCATGGCAAAGTGCACAAGCAATTCTACAAATTAAGTGGAGCTTCATATGCAACGAGTTGCATATTGACGGAACACCACACGTCTTATTTACTTCGATCTCATTTATGTACCCAACAATATTAAATGTCGTTAAACATGGCAAGAGGTGAAGCATAATGAAAACTACCTATCTAGGCAAGTTTAAATGAGGCCGGAACAACAAACAACAAGTCTGGAAACTCCTCATGTGCAATATTATATTTGGTACTCTTCTGCCCTAAACCATATTTTAGAGTTGTTAAACATGCAAAGCAAGTACACCATGTTGAACTAGGCAATTTTCTACCCTATTTACATATAAAGTTTATATAAAACCGAGTTACGGTTATTAAGTTATGAATTAAAGCATTTTAGCATGGCGTTTAAGCAATTTAATGCAAACAATAGTTTAAACATTTTAAACATGCATGAAAGTTGGAAATTATTAATCTACACAAAATTCTAAGCAACTTTCATATATTAAGTTTTTACATGTGATGCACGGTTGATGAGTTATTAAATGCCTCATCTAGAGGGGCTTTTCTGCAAAACTGTAATACACTGAATAATAGATAAATTCGCAGATCTGGGAAAAAAACTACACAGGCCGAAACTAACACTGGAGCAGGCCCAACAGAAAAAAAACAAAGGGGCGCCGGGGGGTTTCTCACCATGGGCCTTGGCCCGTTCGGTGGAAGAGAGGCCGGCAAGGGACGCACTGGGCCGGCTGGATCTGGGAGGTCAACGCGAGGCGAGCGAGCTGCTCCTTCTCCTTACTAAAGAACGGAGTCAACTACAGCAGGTTTAGGGCGCAGAGGAGCGGCGGTGCTGGTAGCCCACTCTGGCGAGCGGCAGGATGGAGAGGGGTCGGCACGGGAGCTCGAGGCGGCCTTGGGTCTCTGCTCCCTGGTTCGAAGAAGAGGCGAGGCGCTGGCCTCGAACGACGATGGCGGTGGAAGCGTCGGTCCCCGGGTGGAGGACGCCCGAGCACGGCGAGGAAGCTCGGGGCAGAGGCAGCAGATGGAGCTCCTGCTCCGACGACGCGGAGGTGCGGGGAACGAAGGGAGGGCAAATCCGGGCGTTGCTTGTGCTGCTCACTGGCGGGACGACGGCGACAATGGGGAGCTTCGGCCGACGACAGTCCCTGGTGGAGGGATCCTGCGGGAGAGAGAGAGCGATCGTGAGGGAGAGGGGATAGCACAAGGAAGGAAGGAGGAGAGGCAGGGGGCGGCCTGACAGTGGTGGCCGACGGCGGTCGGCAAGGGCGGCGTCGTGCTGTTCCTTGGCCGCTAGATCGATCCAGTGGCTGTTGGCAGCGGCGATGCTGGTTGGTCCAGCGCTGAAGACGAGGTGGAGCTGTGGTTGGTGCAGGAGGAGATGAGGAGGGGATCTGGGAGGATCCCAAGGGAGAGAGTGGCGGCGGCGGTTGAGGAGATGGATGGGACATTGTCCCTAAAATTTAGGGTTAGGAGTTTATCTACTATATATACCAGAATATAGATAGGAGGGAGTATTTTGGATCATCCAATCAAAATTGGATGGTCCGAGATGAATGGGTTAGGGAGTCCAAACAAGAAAACGGTGATGTTTTATAGACGTTTGGGGATGATCCAGACCCAACGGTGACGACTGCCCGGGTCGGGTCTGGGACAGCTTTCGGACACGCGCGCGAGGAGGGCCGTGGGCTGGTGAGAGAGCTTAGGTTGCCTAGCGGTAGGTAGTGGACTATGTAGACGGTCTAGAGAGGAAAGAGAGGGAAAGCCCGGCAACAGTTTTTGGAGACCGAAAACGTCCGACGTTTGACCGACTATATTGTCGCTATAGTTATTCGTTGGGGCATCAAACGAACTCCGAATGCAATGAAACTTGGCAGGCGGCCTACCTACACTATAATAAGACGGCACGCCAACTTTCAACCCATTTCGAGAACATTTTCCGGCCATTTATAAAATAATATTTCGGACGTGCCGCGGGCTCGTGCAAGTGTGTCTGGGCTCAGAACGGACAACGGACGGAACTGGGGGAACCCAGACGGATGCAAGTTTTGAAAACATGATGATGCAATGCACATGATGACATGATATGAAATGCATGACACGCAAAAAATGACAAGGCAACAACAGCGAATAACTAGAAGACACCTGCCGCAACGGTCTAGGGGCGTCACAACATCACATGCAATCAAAATATGTGACATGATATGGCCATGATCATCTTGCGCCTTTCATCTCCATCTCCAAAGTACCGTCATGATCTCTATCGTCACCGGCATGACCCCATGATCTCCATCATCTTGATCTCTATCAACGTGTCATCACATGGTCGTCTCGCCAACTATTTCTCTTTGCAACTATTGCTATCGCATAGTGATAAAGTAAAGCAATTATTTGGCGCTTGCATCTTATGCAATAAAGTGACAACCATAAGGCTTCTGCCAGTTGCCGATAACGTCAACAAAAACATGATCATCTCATACAACAACTTATATCTCATCACATCTTGACCATATCACATCACAACAAGCCCTGCAAAAACAAGTTAGACGTCCTCTACTTTGTTGTTCCAAGTTTTACGTGGCTGCTATGGGTTGAGCAAGAACCGTTCTTACCTACGCATTAAAAACCGCAATGCGGTATAGTGATTGCTTTTTGATCTTCAGAAAGAACCATGTTCATTGAATCCGATTCAACTAAAGTTGGAGAAATAGACACCCACTAGCCACATGTGTACGAAGCATGTAGGTATAACCAGTCTCGCGTAAGCGTATGCGCAATGTCGTCTGAGCCACTTCATCCAACAATACCGTGGAATCAAGAATCAACTAGTGACGGCAAGCAATATGTATATACCCACGCCCACAACTCCTGTGTGTTCTACTCATGCATATAACATCTACGCATAAACCTGGCTCGGATGCCACTGTTGGGGAACGTAGTAATTTAAAAAAATTCCTACGCACACGCAAGATCATGGTGATGCGTAGCAACGAGAGGGGAGAGTGTTGTCTACGTACCCTCGTAGACCATAAGCAGAAGCGTTATGACAACGCGGTTGATATAGTCGTACGTCTTCATGATTCTTTGGCCATGTTATTTTGAGAAGACATAATTGCCTAGTTAGTATGCTTGAAGTATTGTTATTTTTATGTCAATATGAACTTTTATCTTGAATCTTTCAGATCTGAATATTCATGCCACAATTAAGATGAATTACATTGAAATTATGCCAAGTAGCACTCCGCATCAAAAAATCTGTTTTTTATCATTTACCTACTCGAGGACGAGCAGGAATTAAGCTTGGGGATGTTGATACGTCTCCAACGTATCTATAATTTTTGATTGCTCCATGCTATATTATCTACTATGTTGGATGTTTATGGGCTTTATTATACACTTCTATATCATTTTTGGGACTAAACTATTAACCCAGAGCACGGTGCCAGTTTCTATTTTTACCTTGTTTTAGAATATCGCAGAAAAGGAAAACCAAATGGAGTCCAATTGACCTGAAACTTCACAAAACTTATTTTTGGACCAGAAGAAGCCCGGGAGACTTGGAGTCCACGTAAGGGAAGCTTCAAGGAGGCCACGAGGTAGGGGGCGTGCCCTCCACCCTCGTGGGCCCCTCGTGGCTCCCCTGACATATCTCTTTCACCCATATATACCCATGTACCCTAAAACTATTGAAGAGCACAATAGATCGGGAGTTCCGCCGCCAGAAGCCTCCGTAGCCACCGAAAGCCAATCTAGACCCGTTCCGGCACCCTGCCGGAGGGGGCATCCCTCTCCGGTTGCCATCTTCATCATCCTGGTGCTCTCCATGACAAGGAGGGAGTAGTTCTCCCTCGGGGCTGAGGGTATGTACCAGTAGCTATGTGTTTGATCTCTCTCTCTCTCTCATGTTCTTGAGGTGATACGATCTTGATGTATCGTGAGCTTTGCTATTATAGTTGGATCTTATGTTTCTCCTCCCCCTCTACTCTCTTGTAATGGATTGAGTTTCCCCTTTGAAGTTATCTTATCGGATTGAGTCTTTAAAGATTTGAGAACACTTGATGTATGTCTTGCCGTGCGTATCTGTGGTGACAATGGGATATCATGTGATTCACTTGATGTATGTTTTGGTGATCAACTTGCGGGTTCCGCCCATGAACCTATGCATAGGGGTTGGCACACGTTTTCGTCGTGATTCTCCGGTAGAACTTTGGGGCACTCTTTGAGGTCATTTGTGTTGGTTGAATAGATGAATCTGAGATCGTGTGATGCATATCGTATAATCATACCCACGGATACTTGAGGTGACATTGGAGTATCTAGGTGACATTAGGGTTTTGGTTGATTTGTGTCTTAAGGTGTTATTCTAGTACGAACTGTAGGGCTGTTTATGACACTTATAGGAATAGCCCAACGGATTGATTGGAAAGAATAACTTTGAGGTGGTTTCGTACCCTACCATAATCTCTTCGTTCGTTCTCCGCTATTAGTGACTTTGGAGTGACTCTTTGTTGCATGTCGAGGGATAGTTATGTGATCCAATTATGTTAGTATTGTTGAAGGAACTTACACTAGCGAAAGTATGAACCCTAGGCCTTGTTTCCTATCATTGCAATACCGCTTATGCTCACTTTTATCATTAGTTACCTTGCTGTTTTTATAATTTCAGATTACAAAAACCTTTATCTACTATCCATATACCACTTGTATCACCATCTCTTCGCCCGAACTAGTGCACCTATACAATTTACCATTGTATTGGGTGTGTTGGGGACACAAGAGACTCTTTGTTATTTGGTTGCAGGGTTGCTTGAGAGAGACCATCTTCATCCTACGCCTCCCACGGATTGATAAACCTTAGGTCATCCACTTGAGGGAAATTTGCTACTGTCCTACAAACCTCTGCACTTGGAGGCCCAACAACGTCTACAAGAAGAAGGTTGTGTAGTAGACATCAAACTCTTTTCTGGCGCCATTGCCGGGGAGGTGAGTGCTTGAAGGTATATCTTTTGATCTTGTAATCGAGTCTTTTACTTTCTTGTTTTATCACTAGTTTAGTTTATAAAAGAAAACTATAAAAAAATGGAGTTGAGTTTGTCTCATATGCTTCACCTTTTTAATATCTTTCGTGAGTATGACGGAAAGGATAGTTGTGCTCAAGTGCTAGAAGAAGAAATCTATAAAATGTTTGGCACTAAATATTTGAATGATGAGCATGATTGCAATGTTGTTAGTATGAATTCCTTGAATACCCATGATGCTAATGATATGAAAAGCCACAAGCTTGGGGAAGCTATGTTTGATGAAGATGATATTTTTAGTCCCCCAAGTTTTGATGAGCAAATTTATTGTGATGATAGCATGCCTCCTATCTATGATGATTATATTTATGAAAGTGGATTTGGAGAGGTCATGACTTTATTTAGTGATGAATCCACTATTTCGGAAGAGGTTCCAATTGATTAAGAGAATAAAGTTGCTATCTATGATGATTATTGTGATGACTTGTATGCTATAAAGAATAATGATATCCATGAAACTTGTCATCATGATTTTAGTTTTCAATTGGATTATGCCTCACATGATAATTATTTTGTTGAGTTTGCTCCCACTATTATTCATGAGAAGAATTTTGCTTATGTGGAGAGTAGTAAAATTTCTATGCTTGTAGATCATGAAAAGAATGCTTTAGGTGCTGGTTATATTGTTGAATTCATTCATGTTGCTACTGAAAATTATTATGAGTGATGAACATATGCTTGTAGGAATTGCAATAATCCCAAGTTTCCTCTCTATGTGCCTAAAATCTTGAAGTGTTGCTTGCTTTACCTTCCTATGCAAGTTGATTCTTGTTCCCACAAGATGATTGCTCACAAAATCCCTATGCATAAGAAGTATGTTAGACTTAAATGTGCTAGTCATATTCTTCATGATGCTCTCTTTATGTTTCAATTCCTATCCTTTATGTGAGCATCATTGAAATCATCATGCCTAGCTCGGGCCGTTAAACGATAGTGCTTGTTGGGAGGCAACCCAATTTTATTCTTGTTCCTTGCTTTTTGTTCCTATTTAGTAATAAATAATTCATCTAGCCTATGTTTAGATGTGGTTTTATGCTTTTAATTAGTGTTTGTGCCAAGTAGAACCTTTGGGAAGACTTGGGAGAAGTCATGTTGATCATGCTGTAAAAAACAGAAACTTTAGCGCTCACGAGAATTGCTGCCATTTTTATTTGGAGAGTGCTATTGTAGCGACCAGACCTCAAACGGTCCAATCTCTGTGCTCAGGTGTCATCCCTGGATCAGTAATGCTGACACCACACAGTACTTGAAGGATTTATAACAGAGTAGCAATCACACACTTATTACATCGAGTGTCTCAAAAGAGAACTTATTACAATAAATATGGCTTAAGGCCATCTAATAACGATAACAGCGGAAGGCTTGGAAAATAAGTGAGTCCATAAACTCCAACGGCATCATTGAGTATAGAACCACGACCTAAAAGCACCTTAATCATCATCTGAAAAGTCTGCAACATTAACGTTGCAGCCTGAAACGGGTCAGCACATGGAATATGCTGGCAAAGTAACACATAGAGAGTAATGGAATGAAATAGGCTATTCTATATGCATATTTGGCTGGTGGAAAGCTCTATGGTTACAATTTTGCGTAAAGCCAATTTTTCCCTACTACAAAGGAATAAATTTTATTTAACTATCATGGTAGTTGTTAAACATTGAGAATGGTTGACAGCATTCTCAATCCCAATTAAGCATCATCATTAAACAAAACCCAACAAAATTAAATTTTAGAGTAACATGATGAGATTCACATGACAATCCAAGTACTAGATACTCAAGATGTCCATAACCGGGGACACGGCTAACCATGATTAGTTTATACACTCTGCAGAGGTTTGCGCACTTTTCCCCACAAGACTCGATCGCCTCCATTGGATTTCTCGCACTACATGGTGTTTGAGAAACGGATGACCGAGACATAGTATTTCAGAAGCGCTAGCACCTTACGATCGGGTAGATCGTTACACCAACTTTCCCCTGCATCTGCTAGTCTACCACTGTAAGAGTTCGCACAACTTAATCAACTATTCTAGAACCCATAGTAGCTTGTGGCTACACACGGAAGGTTCTAGTATGATTAATCTCATGATCCCTTTGAGCCTGGGTGGCGGTCCATAAAGAAAAACGGGCAATCGCTGGAATACCCAGGTGCCTCAATCCACCCAGATGTGTATTTAAGTTGCCACCTTAAATAAACCGTTAATTTAACAATCTCACATCTGTCATGGATTTCACTCACCCAATCCACGTCTACTAGCATAGCATGGCATAATAAGCAAACGTAGAAGTAACTCCCAAAGGTTTGATAATAAATAGGTAATAGGTACTACCTCAACTACTTCCCAAACCCACAATTTAATTAGATCCTAATCATGCAATGTGTGAGGATTGATCTAATGCAATAAAAACTGGGTAATTGGAAGTATGATCAAAGTGTTACTTGCCTTGCTGATGATCCGAAAAACCTAGCGATTCGAAGTAGCAAGCAGCGCACTCCGGGTACTCTATCGCAAACAAACAAGCACACAATAAGAACTCAACTAATGCACAGGTAAAACTCAAATAAGAGATCTAACCAGAAAGTTCAACTTAAGAACTCTGGTTGGCAAAAAGAATCAAAACGAACGAAGCAACGAAAGACAAACGGCAAAAGAAACAAGATTCGTTTACTATTCTGGATCTAGGGCAATTTTTACAGTGGCAAAAACTTGTTTGAGTTGGTTAAACAGAAAGAGGGTCTCAAGACGAAACTCCAGGCGCTTGAATCGCCTGATTCCGATAAACGAGCGAAAAGTTAGACTAAAACGAAAATCGGATCAGGAATCGCGATCAGAAAAATCACGGATTTAATCCGAGAAAAAGAAAAACGATGAACGTTCGTTAAAACGAACGAATGGGCGAACGCTCGCTAATTAAATAAACCGGAAAAACCGATCTATTTAGAAAAACCAAAACTAAACTAAAAAAACTGACGGAAAACCGATCGGTTTCCTAAAAAAACCGGCGGCAAAAGGAAAAAAAACTACCTCCGGGGAAGGATCCGGCGGCGGCGGCGGTGGTCGGGCGGCGGCGGCGGCGAGGCGGCGCGGCGAGCGGCGGGGCAGCGGCGGCGGGCGGCGGCGGTGGCGCGTGCTATGGGCGGCAGCGGCTAGGGTTTTGGTGGGGGGGTGGTGGCTGGGCCTCCCGGCTATATAAATCCGGCCGGGTCGGGAGTCTAGGTCGGACACGGCCCAGTAAGGCGGTTCAGACTTTTTTAAAAAAATAATTACGCTTAGAAAGAAACAAAGGAATACTAAACGGACTCCAAAAATCCCAAAATAAATTTTCTCCGGCTTCTAAAATCAAGACGCACAGGATGCACATTTATTTGGGGCCTAAATGCAATTTTGAAAAACGTGCATTTTCCCTAATTCAAATAAAATAGCAAATAAAACCAAAATAAAATCTTACTTGATTTTTTTATTAAATCCTCAATATTTCTTTATTTTGGGAAAGTCATTTTATTCCCTCTCTCATATTTTTGTAATAGAAATAATTGAAGATAAAATAAATAAAATAAAATTATCCTATTTTCAAAATTTGAGAAAACTCAAATATGAAAATAACGAAATCCCCAACTCTCTCCAAGGGTCCTTGAGTTGCGTAGAATTTTCTAGGATCAACCAAAATGCAATAAAATATGATATGCAATGATGATCTAGTGTATAATATTCCAAATTGAAAATTTGGGATGTTACAAACCTACCCCCTTAAGATGAATCTCGCCCTCGAGATTCGGGTTGGCTAGAAAATAGGTGAGGGTGGTCCTTCAGCAATTCTTCCTCTCGCTCCCAGGTGGCTTCATCCTCCGTGTGGTGGCTCCACTGAACTTTGCAAAACTTGATAACCTTGCTGCGGGTGACTCGACTGGCATACTCTAAAATCTTGACTGGTTTCTCCTCATAGGTCAAATCAGTGTCCAACTGAATTGCTTCCAGTGGCACTGTATCTCTCAGCGGTATATCAGCCATCTCTGCGTGGCACTTCTTCAACTGGGATACGTGGAACACGTTGTGAACTCCTGACAATCCTTCGGGTAATTCCAACTTATAGGCTACTTCTCCCATACGCTCCAAAACTTTATATGGGCCTACAAAACGTGGCGCTAACTTTCCCTTAACTCCAAAGCGCTTAACTCCTCGAAGTGGAGATACTCAAAGATAAACTCGGTCTCCGACTTCGTAAACTGTCTCCTTGCGTTTAGAATCTGCATAACTCTTCTGCCTGGATTGAGCTACCTTGAGCCTATCGCGAATCAATTTCACATTTTGTTCAGACTCCTTTATCAGATCTGGTCCAAACAACTGGCGGTCTCCAACTTCATCCCAAGACAATGGGGTCCTGCACCTCCTTCCGTGCAAGGCTTCGAAAGGGGCCATCTTCAAACTGGATTGATAACTGTTGTTGTAAGAGAACTCTGCATAGGGCAAATTCTCGTCCCAACTAGATCCGTAATCTAGCGCACAAGCTCTCAGCATATCCTCCAAAATCTGATTAACTCTCTCGGTCTGTCCATCTGTCTGCAGGTGGAAAGCTATACTAAACTCCAGTCTGGTACCCAAAGTTTCATGTAACTGATTCCAGAACTTTGAGGTGAATTGGGTTCCTCTATCTGATACAATGTTCCTTGGAACTCCATGCAGACATACGATTCTTGTCATGTATATCTTTGCCAACTTTGCACTGGTATAGGTAGTCTTCACTGGAATAAAATGAGCTACCTTTGTCAAACGATCGACTACAACCCATATCGAGTCATAGCCTAAACGTGTTCTGGGAAATCCTGTAATAAAATCCATGCCTAACTTATCCCACTTCCATTCGGGTATCGGCAATGGCTGTAGCAATCCTGCTGGCTTCTGATGCTCTGCCTTTACTCTCTGACATACATCACAAACTGCTACATACTCCACAATATCCTTCTTCATTCCGGTCCACCAGAAGGTGTCCTTCAAATCCAAATACATTTTGGTATTTCCTGGGTGATTCGAATATGGTGAATCATGGGCCTCTTGCAGAATTAACTTCCTGATCTCCGAATCATTTGGCACATAAACACGGTCTTCAAACCATAAGGTATCATGCTCATCCTCACGAAATCCCTTAGCTTTTCCTTTGCTCGTTTTCTCTTTTATAGAGGCAATCTCCTTGTCGGTCTTTTGAGCTTCTCTGATCTTATCCATCAAAGTAGACTGAATCTCCAATGCTGCTACATAGCCTCTTGGAACTATTTCCAAACATAGCTCTCGAAGATTTTCAGCTAACTCCCTTGGTAAATATCCCGTCATTAGTGTGTTGACGTGGCTTTTACGGCTCAACGCGTCAGCTACTACATTAGCCTTTCCGGGATGATAATGCAATTTAAATGTCCTCCCGGTCTAGGGGTAAAACGTGGCTTCTGCTGAGCTCCTGAATTGTACTTCCCTTGTCCATACTTCCTCTTGCGATTCTCAATCTGTTGTTGCTTCCCTTCAATCATGAGAGCATGATCTACCAACTCCTGGTAATTGTTGAAGGTTGCTACCATCAACTGCATGCTCAACTCATCATTCAGTCCTTCCAGAAACTTCTCCTGCTTAGCTGCATCAGTAGCAACGTCATCTGGGGCATAACGTGCTAACTTACTAAAGTCCTCCACATACTGGCCAACTGTCTGTCCTCCTTGGCGCAAGTTGCGAAACTCTCGCTTCTTCATGGCCATAGCTCCTGCTGAAACATGGGCAGTACGAAAAGCCTGCTGAAACTGGTCCCACGTGACAGTGTCGACAGGGAAAGTGGTTGTGAAATTCTCCCACCATGATGCTGCGGGTCCTTCAAGCTGATGTGCGGCAAACTTCACCTTTTCCGCATCTGTGCATCCTGCTGTGGTCAACTTCCTAGCTATCTTGCGGAGCCAATCATCTGCTACTATTGGCTCGGTGCTACTGGAAAACACCAGCGGATTCAGCCTAAGAAAATGGGCTAAGTGATCAACAGGTGGTGGTGGTGGTGGTGGGTTGTTGTTGTTCCCCTGATTCTGGTTCTGGACTAGAAACTGCATCAATGTGTTCTGCTGCTAGATCAACTGAGTGAGCTCCGGTGGGAAGGTAAATCTGGGGTCACATCTCGGAGGCATCTGAGGGTTTAGAAAAGATGAGATTTAAGAATAGAGGGGGTCTAAAGAGAAAACACTACCCATATGCACATGAGACAAAAGCAAACAATTCACTTCATTCAATCAAACAAGAGCATACAATCGATCTAACTATCGCAAAAGTGCTCGGGCTACTATATTTACATGGTGGAATACTACTACTGTTGGAATGGTCTACTAGAAATATTCTTCGGTTGCAGACTCCATGCTATCTGCTCCAGCTTCATCAACATAGTCATCATCGCTATCATCTGGATCCGAGTCGGTGTCGTCGATGATGATGTAGTCTTCCGGGCGAATCTTCTTGGGTTCCTCGTCTTCTTCTACTGGTGTAGGGCCTCCCATGAATATTCCAATCTTCTTGATTAGATCGTCATTTTTGTCCACTAATACTTCAATTTCCTCTTCATAATCTTCACGTGTAGCCTTGAGTTCTTCCTCCAGTTCCTTGATTATTGTCCTCCCCTTCTTCAGATCTATCATGTCGGCGCACATCTGGTTCTCCTGACGTTGAATGTGCTGCTTTTGTTGGAAACATGCCCTAGAGGCAATAATAAATTGGTTATTATTATATTTCCTTGTTCATGATAATCGTTTATTATCCATGCTGGAATTGTATTGATAGGAAACTCAGATACATGTGTGGATACATAGACAACACCATGTCCCTAGTAAGCCTCTAGTTGACTAGCTCGTTGATCAATAGATGGTTACGGTTTCCTGACCATGGACATTGGATGTTGTTGATAACGGGATCACATCATTAGGAGAATGATGTGATGGACAAGACCCAATCCTAAGCCTAGCACAAGATCATGTAGTTTGTATGCTGAAGCTTTTCTAATGTCAAGTATCATTTCCTTAGACCATGAGATTGTGCAACTCCCGGATACCGTAGGAGTACTTTGGCTGTGCCAAACATCACAACATAACTGGGTGGCTATAAAGGTACACTACAGGTATCTCTGAAAGTGTCTGTTGGGTTGGCACGAATCGAGACTGGGATTTGTCACTCCGTGTAAACGAAGAGGTATCTCTGGGCCCACTCGGTAGGACATCATCATAATGTGCACAATGTGATCAAGGAGTTGATCACGGGATGATGTGTTACGGAACGAGTAAAGAGACTTGCCGGTAACGAGATTGAACAAGGTATCAGGATACCAACGATCGAAACTCGGGCAAGTATCGTACCGCTAGACAAAGGGAATTGTATACGGGATTGATTAAGTCCTTGACATCGTGGTTCATCCGATGAGATCATCGTGGAGCATGTGGGAGCCAACATGGGTATCCAGATCCCGCTGTTGGTTATTGACCGAAGAGGTGTCTCGGTCATGTCTGCATGTTTCCCGAACCCGTAGGGTCTACACACTTAAGGTTCGATGACGCTAGGGTTATAGGGAAAGTATGTACGCGGTTACTGAATGTTGTTCAGAGTCCCGGATGAGATCCCGGACATCACGAGGAGTTCCGGAATGGTCCGGAGGTAAAGATTGATATATAGGAAGTATGGTTTTGGCCACCGGAAGTGTTCCGGGCATCACCGGTAGTGTACCGGGACCACCGGAGGGGTCCGGGGGTCCACCAGGTGGGGCCACCAGCCCCGGAGGCCTACATGGGCCAATAGTGGGAAGGGATCAGACCCTATGTGGGCTGGGGCGCCTCCCACCAAGGCCCAAGGCGTCCTCAAGAGGAGAGGGGGCAAACCCTAGGCGCAGATGGGCCCTAAGGCCCACCCTAGGTGTGGCCCCTCTCTCTCCCCCTTGGCCGCCTCCCAGATGGGATCTCAGGGCTGCCGCCACCCCTAGGGAGGGAACCCTAGGTGGGGGCGCAGCCCCTCCCCTTCCCCTATATATACTTGAGGTTTGGGGCTGCCCAACACATGTGATTTGCTCTCCCTGTTGGCGCAGCCCTACCCCTCTCCCTCCTCGTCTCTCGTAGTGCTTGGCGAAGCCCTGCTGGAGTCCCGCGCTCATCCACCACCACCACGCCGTCGTGCTGCTGCTGGATGGAGTCTTCCCCAACTTCTCCTTCTCCCCTTGCTGGATCAAGGCATAGGAGACGTCACCGGGCTGTACATGTGTTGAACACGGAGGTGCCGTCCATTCGGCACTAGGATCATCGGTGATTTGGATCACGACGAGTACGACTCCATCAACCCCGTTCACTTGAACGCTTCCGCTTAGCGATCTACAAGGGTATGTAGATGCACTCTCCTTCCCCTCGTTGCTAGATTACTCCATAGATTGATCTTGGTGATGCGTAGAAAATTTTGAATTTCTGCTACGTTCCCCAACAGTGGCATCATGAGCTAGGTCTATGCGTAGTTACTATGCACGAGTAGAACACAAAGTAGTTGTGGGAATCGATATTGTCAATTATCTTGCCGTTACTAGTCTTATCTTGATTCGGCGGCATCGTGGGATGAAGCGGCCCGGACCAACCTTACACGTACGCTTACGTGAGACCGGTTCCACCGACTAACATGCACTAGTTGCATAAGGTGGCTGGCGGGTGTCTGTCTCTCCCACTTTAGTCGGATCGGATTCGATGAACAGGGTCCTTATGAAGTGTAAATAGAAATTGGCAATTCACGTTTTGGTTTTGGCGTAGGTAAGAAACGTTCTTGCTAGAAACCTATAGCAGCCACGTAAAAACTTGCAACAACAATTAGAGGATGTCTAACTTGTTTTTGCAGCAAGTGTATTGTGATGTGATATGGCCAAAGGATGTGATGAATGATATATATGTGATGTATGAGATCATGTTCTTGTAATAGGAATCACGACTTGGATGTCGATGAGTATGACAACCGGCAGGAGGAGTTGTCTTTATTTTTTGTATGACATGCGTGTCATTGAGAAACGCCATGTAAATTACTTTACTTTATTGCTAAACGTGTTAGCCATAGTAGTAGAAGTAATAGTTGGCGAGCAACTTCATGGATACATGATGATGGAGATCATGGTGTCATGCCGGTGACAAGATGATCATGGAGCCCCAAGATGGAGATCAAAGGAGCTATATGATATTGGCCATATCATGTCACTATTATTTGATTGCATGTGATGTTTATCATGTTTTTACATCTTGTTTACTTAGAACGACGGTAGTAAATAAGATGATCCCTCATAATAATTTCAGGAAAGTGTTCCCCCTAACTGTGCACCGTTGCGACAGTTCGTTGTTTCGAAGCACCACGTGATGATCGGGTGTGATAGATTCTAACGTTCACATACAACGGGTGTAAGACAGATTTACACATGCAAACACTTAGGTTGACTTGACGAGCCTAGCATGTACAGACATGGCCTCGGAACACAGAAGACTGAAAGGTTGAACATGAGTCGTATAGAAGATACGATCAACATGAAGATGTTCACCGATGTTGACTAGTCCGTCTCACGTGATGATCGGACACAGCCTAGTTGACTCGGATCATGTAATCACTTAGATGACTAGAGGGATGTCTATCTAAGTGGGAGTTCATAAGATGAACTTAATTATCCTGAACATAGTCAAAAGGTCTTCGCAAATTATGTCACGGCTCGCGCTTCAGTTCTACTATTTAGATATGTTCCTGGAGAAAATTTAGTTGAAAGTTGATAGTAGCAATTATGCGGACTAGGTCCGTGAACTGAGGATTGTCCTCATTGCTTCATAGAAGGCTTGTGTCCTTAATGCACCGCTCAGTGTGCTGAACCTCGAACGTCGTCTGTGGATGTTGCGAACATCTGACATACACATTTTGATAACTACGTGATAGTTCAGTTAAACGGTTTAGAGTTGAGGCACCAAAGACGTTTTGAAACGTCACGAAACATATGAGATGTTTAGAGGGCTGAAATTGGGATTTCAGGCTCATGCCCACGTCAAGAGGTATAAGACCTCCGACGATTTTCTTAGCCTGCAAACTAAGGGAGAAAAGCTCAATTGTTGAGCTTGTGCTCAGATTGTCTGAGTACAACAATCATTTGAATCGAGTGGGAGTTGATCTTCCAGATGAGATAGTGATGTTTCTCCGAACTCATTACCACCAAGCTGCTAGAGCTTCGTGATGAACTATAATATATCAGGGACATATATGATGATCCTTGAGATATTCGTGATGTTTGACACCACAAAAGTAGAAATCAAGAAGGAGCATCAATTGTTGATGGTTGGTGAAACCACTTGTTTCAAGAAGGGCAAGGGCAAGAAGGGATACTTCATGAAACGGCAAATCAGCTGCTGCTCTAGTGAAGAAACCCAAGGTTGAACCCAAACCCGATACTAAGTGCTTCTGTAATAAGGGGAACAGCCACTGGAGCAGAATTACCCTAGATACTTGGTAGGTGAGAAGGCTGGCAAGGTCGATAGAAGTATATTGGATATACATTGTACTTTACTAGTACTCCTAGTAGCACCATGGTATTAGATACCGGTTCGGTTGCTAAGTGTTAGTAAACTCGAAATAAAAGGCTGCGGAATAAACGGAGACTAGCTAAAGGTAAGCTGGCGATATGTGTTGGAAGTTTTTCCCAAGCTTGATGTGATCAAGCATCGCACGCTCCCTCTACCATCGAGATTGGTGTTTGCATTAAGCATAGACATGATTGGATTATGTCTATCGCAATACGGTTATTCATTTAAGGAGAATAATGGTTACTCTGTTTATTTGAATAATACCTTCAATGGTCTTGCACCTAAAATGAATGGTTTATTGAATCTCGATCGTAGTGATACACATGTTCATGCCAAAAGATATAAGATAGTAATTATAGTACCACCTACTTGTCGCACTGCCACGTAAGTCATATCGGTATAAAATGCATGAAGAAGCTCCATGTTGATGGATCTTTGGGCTCACTCGTTTTTTGAAAAGTTTGAGACATGCGAACCATGTCTATTGGTGTATATGCATGAAGAAACTCCATGCAAATAGACCATTTGGACTCACTTGATTTTGAACCACTTGAGACATGAAAATCATACCACATGGGCAAGATGACTGAAAGCCTCGTTTTCAGTAAAATGGAACTAGAAAGCAACTTGTTGGAAGTAATACATTTTGATGTGTGCAGTCCAATGAGTGCTGAGGCGTGTAGTGGATATCGTTATTTTCTTACTTCACAGATGATTTGAGTAGATGTTGAGTATATTTACTTGATGAATCACGAGTCTGAATTATTGAAAGGTTCAAGTAATTTCAGGGTGAAGGTGAGAGATCGTCGTGACAAGAGGATAAAATATCTATGATATGATCATAGAGATGAATGTCTGAATTACGAGTTTGGCACAGAATTAAGACATTGTGGAAATTGTTTCACAACTAATACAGCCTGAAACACCATAGTATGATGGTGTGTCCGAACATCATAACTGCACCCTATTGGATATGATACATACCATGATGTCTCTTATCGAATTATCACGATAGTTTATGGGTTAGGCATTAGAGACAACCACATTCACTTTAAATAGGGCACCACGTAATTCCGATGAGATGACACCGTATGAACTATGGTTTAGAGAAACCTAAGCTGTCATTTGTTAAAAGGTTTGGGGCTGCGACGCTTATGTGAAAAGTTTCAGGCTGACAAGCTCGAACCCAAAGCGGATAAATGCATCTTCACAGGACACCCAAAACAGTTGGGTGTACCTCCTGTCTCAGATCCGAAAGCAATAAGGGATTGTTTCTAGAATCGGGTCCTTTCCCGAGGAAAAGTTTCTCTCGAAAGAATTGAGTGGGAGGATGGTGGAGACTTGATGAGGTTATTACCGTCTCTTCAACTAGTGTGTGGCAGGGCACAGGGAGTTGTTCCTGCGGCACCTACACCAATTGAAGTGGAAGCTTATGATAGTGATCATGAAACTTCAGATCAAGTCACTACCATACCTCGTGGGATGACAAGGATGCGTACTACTTCAGAATGGTATGTAATCCTGTCTTGGAAGTCATGTTGCTAGACAACAATGAACCTACGAGCTATGGAGAAGCGATGGTGGGCCTGGATTCCAAAATGGCTCGAGGCCATATAATCCGAGAGAGGATCCATATATGAAAACAAAGTGTAGACTTTGGAAGAACTACTTGATGGTCGTAAGGCTGTTAGGTACATATGGATTTTAAAAGGAAGACGGACAATGATGGTAAGTATCACCATTAAGAAAGCTCGACTTGTCGTTAAGATGTTTCCCGACAAGTTCAAGGAGTTGACTACGATGAGACTTTCTCACTCGTAGCGATGCTAAGAGTCTGTTGGAATTATATTAGCGATTACTGCATTATTTATGAAATCTTGCAGATAGGATGTCAAAACATTGTTTCCTCGACGATTTTCTTGAGGAAAGGTTGTATGTGATACAACCGGAAGGTTTTGTCAATCCTGAAAGATGCTAACAAGTATGCAAAGCTCCAGCAATCCTTCTAAGGATTGGAGTAAGCATCTCAGAGTTGGAATATATGCTTTGATGAGATGATCACAGTTTTTGGGTGTATACAAAGTTTATGAGAAACTTGTATTTCCAAAGAAGTGAGTGGGAGCACTATAGAATTTCTGATGAGTATATGTTGTTGACATATTGTTGATCAGAAATGACGTAGAATTTCTGGAAAGCATATAGGGTTATTTGGAAAGTGTTTTTCAATGGAAAGCCTGGATTAAGCTACTTGAACATTGAGCATCAAGATCTATAAGGATAGATCAAAACGCTTAATGATACTTTCAAATGAGCACATACCTTGACATGATCTTGAAGGTGTTCAAGATGGATCAGTCAAATAAGGAGTTCTTGCCTGAGTTGTAAGGTATGAAGTTAAGACTTAAAGCTCGACCACGGCAGAAGAAAGAGGAAGGACGAAGGTCGTCCCCTATGCTTTTGTCATAGGCTCCATACGGTATGCCATGCTGAGTACCACACCTGATGTGTGCCTTGCCACATATTTGGCAAGAGGGTACAAAGGTGATCTAGGAGTAGATCACCAGATAGCGGTCTAAATTATCCTTAGAGGAATACGGATATGTTTCTCGGTTATGGAGGTGATAAAGAGTTCGACGTAAAGAGTTCCATCGATGCAAGCTTAACACCTATCCGGATAGCTCTGAGTAGAGATACCGGATACGTATAATGGAGCAACAATTTAGAATAGCTCCAAGTAGAACAGTTATTTGAAATGGCTCCAAATGTAGCGTAGTAGTTGCATCTATAAGATGACATAGAAATTTGTGAAGTACATACGGATCTGAATGCTGCAGACCCGTTGACTGAAACCTCTCTCACAAGCATAACATGATCAAACCCAGAACTCTTTGGGTGTTAGTCACATGGGGATGTGACCTTGAGTGTTAATCACATATTGATGTGAACTGGATTATTGACTCTAGTGCAAGTGGGAGACTGTTGGAAATATGCCCTAGAGGCAATAATAAATTGGTTATTATTATATTTCCTTGTTCATGATAATCATTTATTATCCATGCTGGAATTGTATTGATAGGAAACTCAGATACATGTGTGGATACATAGACAACACCATGTCCCTAGTAAGCCTCTAGTTGACTAGCTCGTTGATCAATAGATGGTTACAGTTTGCTGACCATGGACATTGGATGTCGTTGATAATGGGATCACATGATTAGGAGAATGATGTGATGGACAAGACCCAATCCTAAGCCTAGCACAAGATCATGTAGTTCGTATGCTGAAGCTTTTCTAATGTCAAGTATCATTTCCTTAGACCATGAGATTGTGCAACTCCCGGATACCGTAGGAGTGCTTTGGGTGTGCCAAACGTCACAACGTAACTGGGTGGCTATAAAGGTACACTACAGGTATCTCCGAAAGTGTCTGTTGGGTTGGCACGAATCGAGACTGGGATTTGTCACTCTGTGTAAACGAAGAGGTATCTCTGGGCCCACTCGGTAGGACATCATCATAATGTGCACAATGTGATCAAGGAGTTGATCACGGGATGATGTGTTACGGAACAAGTAAAGAGACTTGCCGGTAACGAGATTGAACAAGGTATCGGGATACCGACGATCGAATCTCGGGCAAGTATCGTACCGCTAGACAAAGGGAATTGTATACGGGATTGATTAAGTCCTTGACATCGTGGTTCATCCTATGAGATCATCGTGGAGCATGTGGGAGCCAACATGGGTATCCAGATCCCGCTGTTGGTTATTGACCGGAGAGGTGTCTCGGTCATGTCTGCATGTTTCCCGAACCCGTAGGGTCTACACACTTAAGGTTCGATGACGCTAGGGTTATAGGGAAAGTATGTATGCGGTTACCGAATGTTGTTCGGAGTCCTGGATGAGATCCCGAACGTCACGAGGAGTTCCGGAATGGTCCGGAGGTAAAGATTGATATATAGGAAGTATGGTTTTGGCCACCGGAAGTGTTTCGGGCATCACCGGTAGTGTACCGGGACCACCGGAGGGGTCCGGGGGTCCACCAGGTGGGGCCTCCAGCCCCGGAGGCCTACATGGGCCAATAGTGGGAAGGGACCAGCCCCTATGTGGGCTGGGGCGCCTCCCACCAAGGCCCAAGGCGTCCTCAAGAGGAGAGGGGGCAAACCCTAGGCGCAGATGGGCCCTAAGGCCCACCCTAGGTGCGCCCCCCTCTCTCTCCCCCTTGGCCGCCTCCCAGATGGGATCTGGGGGCTGCCGCCACCCCTAGGGAGGGAACCGTAGGTGGGGGCGCAGCCCCTCCCCTTCCCCTATATATACTTGAGGTTTGGGGCTGCCCAACACATGTGATTTGCTCTTCCTGTTGGCGCAGCCCTACCCCTCTCCCTCCTCGTCTCTCGTAGTGCTTGGCGAAGCCCTGCTGGAGTCCCGCGCTCATCCACCACCACCACGCCGTCGTGCTGCTGCTGGATGGAGTCTTCCCCAACTTCTCCTTCTCCTCTTGCTGGATCAAGGCGTAGGAGACGTCACCGGGCTGTACGTGTGCTGAACACGGAGGTGCCTCCGTTCGGCACTAGGATCATCGGTGATTTGGATCATGACGAGTACGACTCCATCAACCCCGTTCACTTGAACGCTTCCGCTTAGCGATCTACAAGGGTATGTAGATGCACTCTCCTTCCCCTCGTTGCTAGATTACTCCATAGATTGATCTTGGTGATGCGCAGAAAATTTTGAATTTCTTCTATGTTCCCCAACAGCTTTAACTCCTGGATAAAAGCTACAATTGATCTATCCTTTCTGGTGCTGATCATCTCCTAGTGCTCATCTCGGCGCCCACAAATCTGGTAGATAGTATCCTTGAGATCATTGCGGTAAACTTCTCCAATGCGTCCCATGGCGATGTGAGCTGCCATGCTCTTTTCTAGACTCCAGGTTGGTGCATCAAAGGAAAACTCTATGGGCTCAGTGACTGGCATGAACGTCCTTCCTGGAAATTGAACTTGAATCATCCAGCGCTCCTCTTCCGGTAATGTGGCGTTGTAGGTTCCGGTGAAGCTTGGTACTCCTATGTTCAGGTATCTAGTGACTTCCTTCAAGTGATGTCCAAAGGTTGTATCTTCATCCGGTTGCGTGAACTTGTTCCTTGCATCTGCCATCCTAAAAGAGTAGAAAAGATGAGAAGTCAGAAAGAGAAGAGAGTGAGTAGTGATCTAGGGCTTTAGCTTAGTGGTCGTGTCCTACAGTCAGTGTGTGCTCTGATACCATCTTATAGCGACCAGACCTCAAACGGTCCAATCTCTGTGCTCAGGTGTCATCTCTGGATCAGTAATGCTGACACCACACAGTACTTGAAGGATTTATAACAGAGTAGCAATCACACACTTATTACATCGAGAGTCTCAAAAGAGAACTTATTACAATAAATATGGCTTAAGGCCATCTAATAATGATAACAACGGAAGGCTTGGAAGATAAGTGAGTCCATAAACTCCAACGGCATTACTGAGTATAGAACCACGACCTAAAAGCAGCTTAATCATCGTCTGAAAAGTCTGCAACATTAACGTTGCAGCCCGAAATGGGTCAGCACATGGAATATGCTGGCAAAGTAACACATAGAGAGTAATGGAATGAAATAGGCTATTCTATATGCATATTTGGCTGGTGGAAAGCTCTATGATTACAATTTTGCGTCAAGCCAATTTTTCCCTACTGCAAAGGAATAAATTTTATTTAACTATCATTGTAGTTGTTAAACATTGAGAATGGTTGACAGCATTCTCAATCCCAATTAAGCATCATCATTAAACGAAACCCAACAAAATTAAATTTTAGAGTAACATGATGAGATTCACATGACAATCCAAGTACTAGATACTCAAGATGTCCATAACCGGGGACACGGCTAACCATGATTAGTTTATACACTCTGCAGAAGTTTGCGCACTTTTCCCCACAAGACTCGATCACCTCCGTTGGATTTCTCACACTACATGGTGTTTGAGAAACGGGTGACCGAGACATAGTCTTTCAGAAGTGCTAGCACCTTACGATCGGGTAGACCGTTACACCTACTTTCCCCTACATCTCCTAGTCTACCACTGTAAGAGTTCGTACAACTTAATCAACTATGCTAGAGCCCATAGTAGCTTGTGGCTGCACACGGAAGGTTCTAGTATGATTAATCTCATGATCCCTTTGAGCCTGGGTGGCGGTCCATAAAGAAAAACAGGCAATCACTGGAATACCCAGGTGCCTTAATCCACCCAGATGTGTATTTAAGTTGCCACCTTAAATAAACCGTTAATTTAACAAACTCACATCTGTCATGGATTTCATTCACCCAATCCACGTGTACTAGCATAGCATGGCATAATAAGCAAATGTAGAAGTAACTCCCAAAGGTTTGATAATAAACAGGTAATAGGTACTACCTCAACTACTTCTCAAACCCACAATTTAATTAGATCCTAATCATGAATGTGTGAGTATTAATCTAATGCAATAAAAACTGGGTAATTGGAAGCATGATCAAAGTGTTACTTGCCTTGTTGATGATCCGCAAAACCTAGCGATTCGAAGTAGCAAGCGGCGCACTCCGGGTACTCTATCGCAAACAAACAAGCACACAATAAGAACTCAACTAACGCACAGGTAAAAATTGAATAAGAGATCTAACCAGAAAGTTCAACTTAAGAACTCCGGTTGGCAAAAAGAATCAAAACGAACGAAGCAACGAAAGACAAACGGCAAAAGAAACAAGATTTGTTTACTATTCTGGATCTATGGCAATTTTTATAGTGGCAAAAACTTGTTTGATTTGGTTAAACGGAAAGAGGGTTTCGAGACGAAACTCCAGGCGCTTGAATCGCCTGATTCCGATAAACGAGCGAAAAGTTAGACTAAAACGAAAATCGGATCAGGAATCGCGATCAGAAAAATCACGGATTTAATCCGAGAAAAAGAAAAATGATGAACGTTCGTTAAAACGAACGAACGGGTGAACGCTCGCTAATTAAATAAACCGGAAAAATTGATCTATTTAAAAAACCGAAACTAAACTAAAAAACTGACAAAACCGACGGAAAACCGATCGGTTTCCTAAAAAAACTGGCGGAGAATTCGGCGGCGGCGGCGGTGGTGGTCCGGCGGCGGCGGCGAGGCGGCGCGGAGAGCGGCGGGGCAGCACGGCGAGGCAGCGGCGCGGGCGGCGGCGCGCTAGGGCGGCGGCGGCGCGGGCTAGGTGCGACGGCGACTAGGGTTTCGGTGGGGGGGTGGCGGCTGGGCCTCCCGGCTATATAAAGCCGGCCGGGCCGGGAGTCCAGGTCGGACACGGCCCGGTAAGGCGGTTCAGACTTTTTTAAAAAATAATTATGTTTAAAAAAACAAAAGGAATACTAAACGGACTCCAAAAATCCCGAAATAAATTTTCCCCGGCTTCTAAAATCAAGCCGCACAGGATGAACATTTATTTGGGGCCTGAATGCAATTTTGAAAAATGCACGTTTTCCCTAATTCAAATAAAATAGCAAATAAAACCAAAATAAAATCTTAGTTGATTTTTTTATTAAATTTTCAGTATTTCTTTATTTTGGGAAAGTCATTTTATTCCCTCTCTCATATTTTTGTAATAGAAATAATTAAAGATAAAATAAATAAAATCAAATGATTCTATTTTCAAAATTTGAGAAAACTCAAATATGAAAATAACGAAATCCCCAACTCTCTCCAAGGGTCCTTGAGTTGCCTAGAATTTTCTAGGATCAACCAAAATGCAATAAAATATGATATGCAATGATGATCTAGTGTATAACATTCCAAATTGAAAATTTGGGATGTTACAGCTATTTAGTTAATTCTTTTTGCAGATTATTAATAGATAAATTCCTCAGGTCCAGCAATTTATTTGAGAATTTTATGAGTTCCAGAAGTATATGTTTGATTCAAATTACTACAGACTGTTTTGTTTTTGACAGATTCTGTTTTTCATGTGTTGTTTACTTATTTTGATGAATCTATGGCTAGTAAAATAGTTTATAAACCATAGAGAATTGGAATACAGTAGGTTTAACACCAATATAAATAAATAATGAGTTCATTACAGTACCTTGAAGTGGTGATTTATTTTCTTATACTAACGGAGCTCACGAGTTTTCTGTTATGTTTTGTGTTGTGAAGTTTTCAAGTTTTGGGTAAAGATTCGATGGACTATGGAATAAGGAGTGGCAAGATCCTAAGCTTGGGGATGCCCAAGGCACCCCAAGGTAATATTCAAGGACAACCAAAAGCCTAAGCTTGGGGATGCCCCAGAAGGCATCCCCTCTTTCGTCTTCATTCATCGGTAACTTTACTTGGAGCTATATTTTTATTCGCCACATGATATGTGTTTTGCTTGGAGCGTCTTGTATGATTTGAGTCTTTGCTTGTTAGTTTACCACAATCATCCTTGCTGTACACACCTTTTTATAGAGCCATATATGATTTGGAATTTGTTAGAATACTCTATGTGCTTCGCTTATATCTTTTGAGTTATATAATTTTGCTCTAGTGCTTCACTTATATCTTTTAGAGCACGGTGGTGGATTTGTTTTATAGAAACTATTGATATCTCATGCTTCACTTAGATTATTTTGAGAGTCTTAATAGCATGGTAATTTGCTTAAAATCCTAATATGCTTGGTATGCAAGATTAATAATAAAAACTTTCTTATGAGTGTGTTGAATACTATGATAAGTTTGATACTTGATAATTGTTTTGAGATATGGAGATAGTGATATTAAAGTCATGCTAGTTGAGTAGTTGTGAATTTGGGAAATACTTGTGTTAAAGTTCGTGATTCCCGTAGCATGCACGTATGGTGAACCGTTATGTGATGAAGTCGGAGCATGATTTATTTATTGATTGTCTTCCTTATGAGTTGCGGTCGGGGACGAGCGATGGTCTTTTCCTACCAATATATCCTCCAAGGAGCATGTGAAGGAAATATGCCCTAGAGACAATAATGAAGTTATTATTTATTTCCTTATATCATGATAAATGTTTATTATTCATGCTAGAATTGTATTAACCGGAAACATAATACATGTGTGAATACATAGACAAACAGAGTGTCACTAGTATGCCTCTACTTGACTAGCTCGTTAATCGAAGATGGTTATGTTTCCTAACCATGAACAAAAGAGTTGTTATTTGATTAACGGGATCACATCATTAGAAGAATGATGTGATTGACATGAAACATTCCATTAGCTTAGCACTCGATCGTTTAGTATGTTGCTATTGCTTTCTTCATGACTTATATATGTTCCTATGACTATGAGATTATGCAACTCCCGTTTGCCGGAGGAACACTTTGTGTGCTACCAAACGTCACAACGTAACTGGGTGATTATAAAGGAGCTCTACAGGTGTCTCCAAAGGTAAATGTTGGGTTGGCGTATTTCGAGATTAGGATTTGTCACTCTGATTGTCGGAGAGGTATCTCTGGGCCCTCTCGGTAATGCATATCACATAAGCCTTGCAAGCATTGCAACTAATGAGTTAGTTGCGAGATGATGTATTACGAAATGAGTAAAGAGACTTGCCGGTAACGAGATTGAACTAGGTATTGAGATACCGACGATCGAATCTCGGGCAAGTAACATACCGATGACAAAGGGAACAACGTATGTTGTTATGCGGTCTGACCGATAAAGATCTTCGTAGAATATGTGGAAGCCAATATGAGCATCCAGGTTCCGCTAATGGTTATTGACCGGAGACGTGTCTCGGTCATGTCTACATTGTTCTCGAACCTGTAGGGTCCGCACGCTTAAGGTTTTGATGATAGTTATATTATGAGTTTATGAGTTTTGATGTACCGAAGGAGTTCGGAGTCCCGGATGAGATCGGGGACATGACGAGGAGTCTCGAAATGGTCGATACGTAAAGATCGATATATTGGACGACTATATTCGGACATCGGAAAGGTTCTGAGTGATTCGGGTATTTTTGGAGGTACCGGGGAGTTACGGGAATACGAGGAAGAAGCAATGGGCCTTAATGGGCCTTAGTGGAAAGGACCAGGAGGTGGCGCGCGCCCCTCCCAAGCCCAGTACGAATTGGACAAGGGGTTTGGGGCGCGTCCCCTCTCTCCCTTCCTTCCCCTCTTCCCCCCTTTCCCCCCTTCTCCTAGTTGGACTAGGAAAGGAGGAAACCTACTCCAACTAGGAGTAGGAATCCTACTCCCTGGCGCGCCCCTCCTAGGGCCGGCCTCCTCCCCCTTGCTCCTTTATATACGGGGGCAAGGGGGCACCCCTAGACACACAAGTTGATCCACGTGATCGTTTTCTTAGCCGTGTGCGGTGCCCCCTTCCACCATAATCCTCGATAATATTGTAGCGGTGCTTAGGCGAAGCCCTGCGACGGTAGAACATCAAGATCGTCACCACGCCGTCGTGCTGACGGAACTCTTCCCCGACACTTTGCTGGATCGGAGTCCGGGGATCGTCATCGAGCTGAACGTGTGCTAAAACTCGGAGGTGTCGTAGTTTCGGTGCTTGATCGGTCGGGCCGTGAAGACGTACGACTACATCAACCGCGTTGTGCTAACGCTTTCGCTGTCGGTCTACAAGGGTACGTAGATCACACTCTCCCCTCTCGTTGCTATGAATCACCATGATCTTGCGTGTGCGTAGGAAATTTTTTGAAATTACTACGTTCCCCAACAGTGGCATCCGAGCCTAGGTTTTATGTGTTGATGCTATATGCACGAGTAGAACACAAGTGAGTTGTGGGCGATATAAGTCATACTGCTTACCAGCATGTCATACTTTGGTTCGGCGGTATTGTTGGAGGAAGCGGCCCGGACCGACATTACGCGTACGCTTACGCGAGACTGGTTCTACCGACGTGCTTTGCACACAGGTGGCTGGCGGGTGTCAGTTTCTCCAACTTTAGTTGAACCGAGTGTGGCTACGCCCGGTCCTTGCGAAGGATATAACAGCACCAACTTGACAAACTATTGTTGTGGTTTTTGATGCGTAGGTAAGATTGCTTCTTGCTTAAGCCCGTAGCAGCCACGTAAAACTTGCAACAACAAAGTAGAGGACATCTAACTTGTTTTTGCAGGGCATGTTGTGATGTGATATGGTCAAGACATGATGAGATATAAGTTGTTGTATGAGATGATCATGTTTTGTTGAAGTTATCGGCAACTGGCAAAAGACTTATGGTTATCTCTCTATTGCATAAGATGCAAGCGCCAAATAATTGCTTTACTTTATCGCTATGCGATAGCAATAGTTGCAAGAGCAATTGTTGGTGAGACAACCATATGACGACACATTGATATAGATCAAGATGATGGAGATCATGGTGTCATGCCGGTGACGATAGAGATCATGACAGTACTTTGGAGATGGAGATCAAAGGCGCAAGATGATGATGGCCATATCATGTCACATACTTTGATTGCATATGATGTTTATCTTTTTATACATCTTATTTTGCTTAGTTTGACGGTAGCATTTTAAGATGATCTCTCACTAATTATCAAGAAGTGTTCTCCCTAAGTATACACCGTTGCGAAAGTTCTTCGTGCTGAGACACCACGTGATGATCGGGTGTGATAGGCTCTACGTTCAAATACAACGGGTGCAAAATAGTTGCACACGCGGAATACTCAGGTTATACTTGACGAGCCAAGCATATACAGATATGGCCTCGGAACACGGAGACCGAAAGGTCGAGCGTGAATCATATAGTAGATATGATAAACATAGTGATGTTCACCATTGAAACTACTCCATCTCACGTGATGATCGGACATGGTTTAGTTGATTTGGATCACGTGATCACTTAGAAGATTAGAGGGATGTCTTTCTAAGTGGGAGTTCTTAAGTAATATGATTAATTGAACTTTAAATTTATCATGAACTTAGTCCTGGTAGTATTTTGCAAATTATGTTGTAGATCAATAGCTCGCGTTGTTGCTTCCCTGTGTTTATTTTGATATGTTCCTAGAGAAAATTGTGTTGAAAAATGTTTGTAGCAAAGATGCGGATTGGATCCGTGATCTGAGGTTTATCCTCATTGCTGCACAAAAGAATTATGTCCTTGATGCACCGCTAGGTGACAGACCTAATGCAGGAGCAAATGCAGACGTTATGAACGTTTGGCTAGCTCAATATGATGACTACTTGATAGTTTAGTGCACCATGCTTAACAGCTTAGAATCGGGACTTCAAAGACATTTTGAACGTCATGGAACATATGAGATGTTCCAGGAGTTGAAGTTGATATTTCAAGCAAATACCCGAGTTGAGAGATATGAAGTTTCCAACAAGTTCTATAGCT
The DNA here is from genome assembly GCF_002162155.2 of Triticum dicoccoides. Taxonomy (NCBI): domain Eukaryota; kingdom Viridiplantae; phylum Streptophyta; class Magnoliopsida; order Poales; family Poaceae; genus Triticum; species Triticum dicoccoides. Next base: position 272,064,184 of record NC_041388.1, read on the forward strand.
AAAAGATGGAGGAGAATCGCTCAACTAGTGAGCATGTGCTCAGATTGTCTGGGTACTACAATTGCTTGAATCAAGTGGGAGTTAATCTTCCAGATAAAATAGTGACTAACAGAATTCTCTAGTCACCATCACCAAGTTAGTAGAACTACGTGATGAACTATGATATGCAAGGGATAACGGAAACGATTCCCAAGCTCTTCGTAATGCTGAAATTGACGAAGGTAGAAATCGAGAAAAACATCAAGTGTTGATGGTAGACAAGACCACTAGTTTCAAGAAAAGGGCAGAGGGAAGAAGGGGAACTTTAAGAAAAACAGCAAGCAAGTTGCTACTCAAGTGAAGAAGCCCAAGTCTGGTCCTAAGCCTGAGACTAAGTGCTTCTACTACAAAGGGACTGGTCACTGGAAGCGGAACTACCCCAAGTGATTGGCGGATAAGAAGGATGGCAAAGTGAACATAAGTATATCTGATATACATGTTATTGATGTGTGCTTTACTAGTGTTTATAGCAACCCCTCAGTATTTGATACTAGTTCAGTTGCTAAGATTAGTAACTTGAAACGGGAGTTGCAGAATAAACAGAGACTAGTTAAGGGTGAAGTGACGATGTGTGTTGGAAGTGGTTCCAAGATTGATATGATCATCATCGCACACTCCCTATACTTTCGGGATTAGTGTTGAACCTAAATAAGTGTTATTTGGTGTTTGGGTTGAGCATGAATATGATTTGATCATGTTTATTGTAATACGGTTATTCATTTAAGTAAGAGAATAAATTGTTGTTCTGTTTACATGAATAAAACCTTATATGGTTACACACCCAATGAAAATAGTTCGTTGGATCTCGATCGTAGTGATATACATAATCATAATATTGAAACCAAAAGATGCAAAGTTAATAATGATAGTGTAAACTTATTTGTGGCACTGCCGTTTAGGTCATATTGGTGTAAAGCGCATGAAGAAACTCCATGCTGATGGGCTTTTGGAATCACTTGATTATGAATCAGTTGATGCTTGCGAACCATGCCTCATGGGCAAGATGACTAAGACTCCGTTCTTCGAAACAATGGAGCGAGCAACAGATTTGTTGGAAATCATACATACTGATGTATGTAGTCCGATGAATATTGAGGCTCACGACAGGTATCATTATTTTCTGATCTTCACAGATGATTTGAGCAGATATGAGTATATCTACTTGATGAAACATAAGTCTGAAACATTTGAAAAGTTCAAAGAATTTCAGAGTGAAGTGGAAAATCATCGTGAAAAGAAAAATAAAAGTTTCTACGATATGATTGCAGAAGTAAAATATTTGAGTTACGAGTTTGGCCTTCAGTTAAAACAATGTGAAATAGTTTCACTACTCACGCCACCTGGAACACCACAGTGTAATGGTGTGTCCGAACATCATAACCGTACTATTATTGGATATAGTGCAGTCTATGATGTTTCTTACCGATTAATCACTATAGTTTTAGGGTTATGCATTAAAGACAACTGCATTCACGTTTAAAAGGGCACCATCTAAGTCACCATCTAAGTCCTTTGAGACGACACAATCTGAACTGTGGTTTGGCAAGAAACCAAAGTTGTCGTTTCTTAAAGTTTGAGGTTGCAATGCTTATGTGAAAAAAATTCAACCTGATAAGCTCAAACCCAAATCGGAGAAGTGCGTCTTCATAGGATACCCAAAAGAAAATGTTGGGTACACCTTCTATCACAGATCCGAAGGCAAGATATTCGTTGCTTTGAATGGATCCTTTCTAGAGAAGGAATTTCTCTCGAAAGAAGTGAGTGGGGGGAAAGTAGAACTTGATGAGGTAACTGTACCTGCTCCCTTATTGGAAAGTAGTTCATCACAGAAATCTGTTCCTGTGACTACTAGACCGATTAGTGAGGAAGCTAATGATGATGATCATGTAACTTCAGATCAAGTTACTACCGAACCTCGTAGGTAAAACCAGAGTGAGATCCTCACCAGAGTGGTACGGTAATCCAGTTCTGGAGGTCATGTTACTTGACCATGACGAGCCTACGAACTATGAGGAAGCGATGATGAGCCCAGATTCCGCGAAATGGCTTGAGGCCATGAAATCTGAGATGAGATCCATGTATGAGAACAAAGTATGGACTTTGATTGACTTGCCCAATGATCAGCGAGCCATTGAGATTAAATGAATCTTCAAGAGGAAGACGGACGCTGATAGTAGTGTTACTATCTACAAATCTAGAATTGTCGCAAAAAGGTTTTCGACAAGTTCAAGGTGTTGACTACGATGAGAGTTTCTCACTCGTATCTATGCTTAAGTCTGTCCGAATCATGTTAGCAATTGCCGCATTTTATGAAATCCGGCAAATGGATAAACAAAACTGCATTCCTTAATGGATTTATTAAAGAAGAGTTGTATATGATACAACCAGAAGGTTTTGTCAATCCTAAAGGTGCTAACAAAATGTGCAAGCTCCAGCGATCCATCTATGGACTGGTGCAAGCATCTCGGAGTTGGAATATGCGCTTTGATGAGATGATCAAAGCATATAGTTTTATACAGACTTGCGGTGAAGCCTGTATTTACAAGAAAGTGAGTGGGAGAACTACAACATTTCTGATAAGTATATGTGAATGACATATTGTTGATCGGAATAATGTAGAATTATTCTGCAAAGCATAAAGGAGTGTTTTGAAAGAAGTTTTTCAAAGAAAGACCTCGGTGAAGCTGCTTACATATTAAGCATCAAGATCTATAGAGATAGATCAAGACGCTTGATAAGTTTTTTTTCAATGAGTACATACCTTGACAATATTTTGAAGTAGTTCAAAAATTGGAACGGTCAAAGAAAGAGTTCTTGGTTGTGTTACAAGGTGTGAAATTGAGTAAGACTCAAAGCCCGACCACGGCAGAAGATAGAAATAGAATGAAAGTCATTCCCTATGCCTCAGCCATAGGTTCTATAAAGTATGCCATGTTGTGTACCAGATCTATTGTATACCCTACACTGTGTTAAGCAAGGGAGTACAAAGTGATCTAAGAGTAGATCACTAGACAACGGTCAAAATTATCCTTAGTGGAATAAGGAAATATTTCTCAATTATGGAGGTGACAAAAAGGTTCGTCGTAAAAAGTTACGTCGATGCAAATTTTGACACAGATCTGGATGACTCTAAGTCTCGATCTAGATACATATTGAAAGTGGGAGCAATTAGCTAGAGTAGCTCCGTGCAGAGCATTGTAGACATAGAATTCGCAAAATACTTACGGATCTGTATGTGACAGACCCGTTGACTAAAATTATCTCACAAGCAAAACATGATCACACCTTAGTACTCTTTGGGTGTTAATCACATAAACGATGTGAACTAGATTACTGACTCTAGTAAACCCTTTGGGTATAGGTCACATGACAATGTGAACTATGAGTGTTAATCACATGGTGATGTGAACTATTAGTGGTTAATCACATGGCGATGTGAACTAGATTATCGACTCTAGTGCAAGTGGGAGACTGAAGGAAATATGCCCTAGAGACAATAATAAAGTTATTATTTATTTCCTTATATCATGATAAATGTTTATTATTCATGCTAGAATTGTATTAACCGGAAACATAATACATGTGTGAATACATAGACAAACAGAGTGTCACTAGTATGCCTCTACTTGACTAGCTCGTTAATCGAAGATGGTTATGTTTCCTAACCATGAACAAAAGAGTTGTTATTTGATTAACGGGATCACATCATTAGAAGAATAATGTGATTGACATGACCCATTCCATTAGCTTAGCACCCAATCGTTTAGTATGTTTCTATTTTTTTCTTCATGACTTATACATGTTCCTATGACTATGAGATTATGCAACTCCCGTTTGCCGGAGGAACACTTTGTGAGCTACCAAACGTCACAACGTAACTGGGTGATTATAAAGGAGCTCTACAGGTGTCTCCAAAGGTAAATATTGGGTTGGCGTATTTTGAGATTAGGATTTGTCACTCCGATTGTCGGAGAGGTATCTCTGGGCTCTCTCGGTAATGCACATCACATAAGCCTTGCAAGCATTGCAACTAATGAGTTAGTTGCGAGATGATGTATTACAAAACGAGTAAAGAGACTTGCCGGTAACGAGATTGAACTAGGTATTGAGATACCAACGATCGAATCTCGGGCAAGTAACATACCGATGACAAAGGGAACAACGTATATTGTTATGCGGTCTGACCGATAAAGATCTTCGTAGAATATGTGGGGGCCAATATGAGCATCCAGGTTCCGCTATTGGTTATTGACTGGAGACGTGTCTCGGTCATGTCTACATTGTTCTCGAACCCGTAGGGTCCGCACGCTTAAGGTTTCGATGACAGTTATATTATGAGTTTATGAGTTTTGATGTACCGAAGGAGTTTGGGGTCCCGGATGAGATCGGGGACATGACGAGGAGTCTCGAAATAGTCGAGACGTAAAGATCGATATATTGGACGACTATATTCGGACATCGGAAAGGTTCCGAGTGATTCGGCTATTTTCGGAGGTACCGGGGAGTTACGGGAATACGAGGAAGAAGCAATGGGCCTTAATGGGCCTTAGTGGAAAGGACCAGGAGGTGGCGCGCGCCCCTCCCAAGCCCAGTCCGAATTGGACAGGGGGTTTGGGGCGCGGCCCCTCTCTCCCTTCCTTCCCCTCTTCCCCCCTTTCCCCCCTTCTCCTAGTTGGACTAGGAAAGGAGGAAACCTACTCCAACTAGGAGTAGGAATCCTACTCCCTGGCGCGCCCCTCCTAGGGCCGGCCTCCTCCCCCTTGCTCCTTTATATACGGGGGCAAGGAGGAACCCCTAGACACACAAGTTGATCCACGTGATCGTTTTCTTAGCCGTGTGTGGTGCCCCCTTCCACCATAATCCTCGATAATATTGTAGCGGTGCTTAGGCGAAGCCCTGCGACGGTAGAACATCAAGATCGTCACCACGCCGTCGTGTTGACGGAACTCTTCCCCGACACTTTGCTGGATCGGAGTCCGGGGATCGTCATCGAGCTGAACGTGTGCTAAAACTCGGAGGTGCCGTAGTTTCGGTGCTTGATCGGTCGGGCCGTGAAGACGTACGACTACATCAACCGCGTTGTGCTAACGCTTCCGCTATCGGTCTACAAGGGTACGTAGATCACACTCTCCCCTCTCGTTGCTATGCATCACCATGATCTTGCATGTGCGTAGGAATTTTTTTGAAATTACTACGTTCCCCAACAGCATGTGCGTACTACTTTGATTTGATAACTTGTAGATTTTTGCAATAAGTATATAAGTTCTTTATGACTAATGTTGAGTCCATGGATTATACGCACACTCACCCTTCCACCTTTGCTAGCCTCTCTAATATCGCGCACCTTTCGTCGGTATCATACACCCACCATATACCTTCCTCAAAACAGCCACCATACCTACCTATTATGACATTTCCATAGCCATTCCGAGATATATTGCCATGCAACTTTCCACCGTTCCGTTTATGACACACTCCATCATTGTCATATTGCTTAGCATGATCATGTAGTTGACATAGTATTTGTGGCAAAGCCACCATTCATAATTCTTTCATACTTGTCACTCATCAATCATTGCATATCCCGGTACACCGCCGGAGGCATTCATATAGAGTCATATTTTGTTCTAAGTATCGAGTTGTAATTCTTGAGTTGTAAGAAAAATAAAAGTGCTATGATCATCATTATTAGAGCATTGTCCCAGTGAAGAAAGGATGATGGAGACTATGATTCCCCCACAAGTCGGGTTGAGACTCTGGACAAAAATAAATAAATAAATAAAAGAGGCCAAAGAAGCCCAAATAAAAAAAGAGAAAAGAGGCCAGAAAAAAAGAGAAGGCCCAAATAAAAAATAATAATAATAAATGAGAGAAAAAGAGAGAAGGGGCAATGCTACTATCCTTTTACCACACTTGTGCTTCAAAGTAGCACCATAATCCTCATGATAGAGAGTCTCCTATGCTGTCACTTTCATATACTAGTGGGAATCTTTCATTATAGAACTTGGCTTGTATATTCCAATGATGGGCTTCCTCAAAATGCCCTAAGTCTTCATGAGCAAGCAAGTTGGATGCACACCCACTAGTTTCTTTTGTTGAGCTTTCATACATTTATAGCTCTAGTGCATCCGTTGCATGGCAATCCCTACTCACTCACATTGATATCTATTGATGGGCATCTCCATAGCCCGTTGATACGCCTAGTTGATGTGAAACTATCTTCTCCTTTTTGTCTCCTCCACAACCACCATTCTATTCCACCTATAGTGCTATGTCCATGGCTCACGCTCATGTATTGCGTGAAGATTGAAAAAGTTTGAGAACATAAAAAGTATGAAACAATTGCTTGGCTTGTCATCGGGGTTGTGCATGATTTAAATATTTTGTGTGGTGAAGATGGGGCATAGCCAAACTATATGATTTTGTAGGGATAATATTCTTTGGCATGTTATTTTGAGAAGACATAATTGCCTAGTTAGTATGCTTGAATTATTGTTATTTTTATGTCAATATGTACTTTTATCTTGAATCTTTCAGATCTGAATATTCATGCCACAATTAAGAAGAATTACATTGAAATTATGCCAAGTAGCACTCCGCATAAAATATTCTGTTTTTATCATTTAGCTACTCGAGGACGAGCAGGAATTAAGCTTGGGGATGCTGATACGTCTCCAACGTATCTATAATTTTTGATTGCTCCATGCTATATTATCTACTATTTTGGATGTTTATGGGCTTTATTATACACTTTTATATCATTTTCGGGACTAACCTATTAACCCAGAGCCCAGTGCCAGTTTTTGTTTTTACCTTGTTTTAGAATATCGCAGAAAAGGAAAACCAAACGGAGTCCAATTGACCTGAAACTTCACGGAACTTATTTTTGGATCAGAAGAAGCCCGGGAGACTTGGAGTCCACGTAAGGGAAGATTCGAAGAGGCCACGAGGTAGGGGGGCGCGCCCAGCCCCCTAGGGCGCGCCCTCCACCCTCGTGGGCCCCTCGTGGCTCCTCTGACGTATCTCTTTCACCCATATATACCCACGCACCCTAAAACTATCGAAGAGCACAATAGATAGGGAGTTCCGCCGCCAGAAGCCTCCGTAGCCACCGAAAGCCAATCTAGACCCATTCCGGCACCCTGCCAGAGGGGGCATCCCTCTCCAGTGGCCATCTTCATCATCCCGGTGCTCTCCATGACGAGGAGGGAGTAGTTCTCCCTCAGGGCTGAGGGTATGTACCAGTAGCTATGTGTTTGATCTCTCTCTCTCATGTTCTTGAGGTGATACGATCTTGATGTATCGCGAGCCTTGCTATTATAGTTGGATCTTATGTTTCTCCTCCCCCTCTACTCTCTTGTAATGGATTGAGTTTCCCTTTTGAAGTTATCTTATCGGATTGAGTCTTTAAAGATTTGAGAACACTTGATGTATGTCTTGCCGTGCGTATCTGTGGTGACAATGGGATATCACGTGATTCACTTGATGTATGTTTTGGTGATCAACTTGCGGGTTCCGCCCATGAACCTATGCATAGGGGTTGGCACACGTTTTCGTCGTGATTCTCCGGTAGAACTTTGGGGCACTCTTTGAGGTCCTTTGTGTTGGTTGAATAGATGAATCTGAGATTGTGTGACGCATATCGTATAATCATACCCACGGATACTTGAGGTGACATTGGAGTATCTAGGTGACATTAGGGTTTTGGTTGATTTGTGTCTTAAGGTGTTATTCTAGTACAAACTCTAGGGTTGTTTGTGACACTTATAGGAATAGCCCAACGGATTGATTGGAAAGAATAACTTTGAGGTGGTTTCGTATTTGTTCTCTGCTATTAGTGACTTTGGAGTGACTCTTTGTTGCATGTTGAGGGATAGTTATGTGATCCAATTATGTTAGTATTGTTGAGGGAACTTACACTAGCAAAAGTATGAACCCTAGGCCTTGTTTCCTATCATTGCAATATTGTTTATGCTCACTTTTATCATTAGTTACCTTGCTGTTTTTATAATTTCAGATTACAAAAACCTTTATCTACTATCCATATACCACTTGTATCACCATCTCTTCGCCGAACTAGTGCACCTATACAATTTACCATTGTATTGGGTGTGTTGGGGACACAAGAGACTCTTTGTTATTTGGTTGCAGGGTTGCTTGAGAGAGACCATCTTCATCCTACGCCTCCCACGGATTGATAAACCTTAGGTCATCCACTTGAGGGAAATTTGCTACTGTCCTACAAACCTCTGCACTTGGAGGCCCAACAACATCTACAAGAAGAAGGTTGTGTAGTAGACATCGCCTACCTATATACGGTATCTACCTGCCGTTCCAAGTAAATTTGTATGTGCCAAACTCTAAGCCTTCAAATAAATATCATGTTTTGTATGCTCGAATAGCTCATGTATCAACTAGGGTTGTCCGTATCTTCCATGTTAGGCGGGTTATTCTCAAGAGGAGTGGACTCCGCTCCTCACTCACGAGAAAATGGCTGGTCACTGGGATGCCCAGTCCCATGCTTTATGCAAACTAAATCAAAATAATTGCAAACAAAACTCCCCCTGGGACTCTTGTTAGTTGGAGGCACTCGTTGTTTCGAGCAAGCCATGGATTGATGCTTGTTGGTGGAGGGGGAGTATAAACTTTACCATTCTGTTTGGGAACCGCCTATAATGTGTGTAGCATGGAAGATATCGCCATCTCTTGGTTGTTATGTTGACAATGAAAGTATACCGCTCAAAATATTATTCACCTCTATTTCAAAACCGAGCTCTGGCACCTCTACAAATCCCTGTTTCCCTCTCCGAAGGGCCTATCTATTTACTTTTATGTTGAGTCATCATCCTCTTATTAAAAAGCACCAGTTGGAGAGCACCGCTGTCATTTGCATTCATTACTGTTAGTTTACATTGAGTATGACTTGACTGGATCTCTTTTACCATGAATTACAATGTCTAGTCAGTCCTTGATCTTTAAAGGTGCTCTGCATTTATGTTTTGCGGTCTCAGAAAGGGCTAGCGAGATACCATCTTATTATATCATATTATGATTGTTTTGAGAAAGTGTTGTCATCCAAGATTTATTATTATTGCTCGCTAGTTGATTATGCCATTGATATGAGTAAACATGAGACCTAAGCGTTATTGTGAATATGGTTAGTTCATAATCTTTGCTGAAAACTTGAATGCTGGCTTTACATATTTACAACAACAAGAGCAAACAGAGTTTGTAAAAGTTTTTCTTTATCACTTTCAGTTTGTCAACTGAATTGCTTGAGGACAAGCAAAGGTTTAAGCTTGGGGGAGTTGATACGTCTCCATCGTATCTACTTTTCCAAACACTTTTCCCTTGTTTTGGACTCTAACTGGCATGATTTGAATGGAACTAACCCGGACTGACGCTGTTTTCAGCAGAATTGCCATGGTGTTATTTATGTGAAGAAACAAAAGTTCTCGGAATGACCTGAAACTCCATGGAGCGTCTTTTTGGAAATAATAAAAAATACTGGCAAAAGATCAAGACCAGGGGGCCACACCCTAGCCACGAGGGTGGGGGCGCACCTGCCCCCCTAGGCGCGCCCCCCTACCTCGTGGGCCCCCTGGAGCTCCTCCGACATCAACTCCAACTCTATATATTCACTTTCGGGGAGAAAAAGTTAAAGGATAAGGGTTCATCGTGTTTTATGATACGGAGCCACCGCCAAGCCCTAAAACCTCTCTGGAGGGCTGCTCTGGAGTCCGTTCGAGGCTCCGGAGAGGGGAATCCGTTGCCGTCGTCATCATCAACCATCCTCCATCACCAATTTCATGATGCTCACCGCCGTGCATGAGTAATTCCATCATAGGCTTGTTGGACGGTGATGGGTTGGATGAGATTTATCATGTAATCGAGTTAGTTTTGTTAGGGTTTGATCCCTAGTATCCACTATGTTCTGAGATTGATGTTCCTATGACTTTGCTATGCTTAATGCTTGTCACTAGGGCCCGAGTGCCATGATTTCAGATCTGAACCTATTATGTTTTCATCAATATATGAGAGTTCTTGATCCTATCTTGCAAGTCTATAGTCACCTACTATGTGTTATGATCTGGCAACCCCAAAGTGACAATAATCGGGACCACTCCCAGTGATGACCGTAGTTTGAGGGGTTCATGTATTCACTATGTGTTAATGCTTTGGTCCGGTACTCTATTAAAAGGAGGCCTTAATATCCCTTAGTTTCCGCTAGGACCCCCGCTGCCACGGGAGGGTAGGACAAAAGATGTCATGCAAGTTCTTTTCCATAAGCACGTATGACTATATTCGGAATACATGCCTACATTACATTGATGAATTGGAGCTAGTTCTGTGTCACCCTAGGTTATGACTATTACATGATGAACCACATCCGGCATAATTCTCTATCACCGATCCATTGCCTACGAGCTTTCCATATATTGTTCTTCGCTTATTTAATTTTCCGTTGCTATTGCTATAATCACTACAAAACACCAAAAACATTACTTTTGTTATCATTAGCTTTTGCTATCATTACCACTACTATCATATTACTTTGATACTAAATACTTTGCTGCAGATATTAAGTTTCCAAGTGTGGTTGAATTGACAACTCAGCTGCTAATAGTTGAGAATATTCTTTGGCTCCCCTTGTGTCGAATATATAAATTTGGGTTGAATACTCTACCCTCGAAAACTGTTGCAATCCCCTATACTTGTGGGTTATCAAGACTATTTTCTGGCGCTGTTGCCGGGGAGCATAGCTCTATTCTTTGAGTCACTTGGGATTTATATCTGATTATCATTATGAAGAACTTGAAAGATCCAAGAACCAAGATTTATCCCTCAACTACGAGGGGAGGTAAGGAACTGCCATCTAGCTCTGCACTTGATTCACCTTCTGTTTTGAGTAAGCTTGCGACACCTAAACCTGCTTCTGCTATTCATTCTGATATGTCGCATGTTATTGATGATGCCACTTCTGCTATGCATGATACTTATGATGAAACTACTTCTATGCTTGATACTACTATGCCACTTGGTGAATTTCTTGATGAACAACTTGCTAGGGTTAGAGAGAATGAAATTATTGAAACTCATAATATTGATGACAGTGATGATGAAGACTCTCCCCCTAATAAATATGAATTGCCTGTTGTTCCTGAGGGTTATGTTATGGATGAAGAAGCTACTAGAGCTATTTTAGCTTGCAATGATAGATATGATCTAAAGAGGTTATTAGCTAAATGGAAGCATCAATCCCTTAATGCTAGAATGAAACCTGACCCTGCTTTTGCTACTTCACCTATCTGTGTTACTGATAAGGATTATGAATTCTCTGTTGATCCTGATATAATTACTTTGGTTGAATCTGATCCTTTTTATGGCTATGAATCTGAAACTGTTGTGGCACATCTTACTAAATTAAATGATATAGCTACCCTGTTCACTAAGGATGAGAGAACTCGCTACTTTTATATCCTTAAAATATTTCCGTTCTCATTAAAGGGTTATGCTAAGATATGGTTTACTTCTCTTGATCCTGGTTGTGTGCGTAGTCCCCAGGATATGATTTACTACTTCTCTGCTAAATATTTCCCTGCTCATAAGAAACAAGCTGCTTTAAGGGATATATATAATTTTGTGCAAATTGACGAAGAGAGTCTCCCACAAGCTTGGGGGAGGCTTCTCCAATTACTTAATTGCCTGATCATCCTCTTAAGAAAAATGAAATACTTGATATCTTTTATAATGGACTAACCGATGTTTCCAGAGATTACCTGGATAGTTGTGTTGGTTCTGTTTTCAGGGAAAGAACAACGGATGAAGCTGAAATTCTATTAAATAATATGTTGACTAATGAAAATAATTGGACACTTCCTGAGCCTATTCCTAAACCAACTCCGAAGAAGAGAGGTGTTCTATTTCTCAGTCTTGAAGATATGCAAGAGGCAAAGAAATCCATGAAAGAAAAGGGTATTAAAGCTGAAGATGTTCAGAATTTACCTCCTATTGAAGAAATACATGGTCTTAATTTACCGCCTGTCGAAGAAATGCATAATTTTAATCCATCTCCTATTGAAGAAACACATGGTCTTGATAACCCGACACAGGTAGTAAAGGTAAATTCTCTCTATAGATATGATAAAGCTAAAATCCCATTTACTAAGTTTGCTAGCCCATGCTTAGATGAGTTTGATAAATTTATGGTTAAGCAAGAAGACTTCAATACTTATTTTGGTAGAGAATTAAAATGCAGTGCTGATATGCTTGAACACTTGGGTGATTATATGGCTAATGTCAAAGGTGAACTTAAACTTATTAGTAAACATGCTTCTATGGTCACCACTCAAGTAGAACAAGTACTTAAAGATCAAAATAATTTGCTCAATGAATTGAATAGTAAGGATAATGATTTTGTTGTTAGAGTGGCTACTAGAACTGGTAAAATGACTCAGGAACCTTTGTAGCCTGAAGCCCACCCTAAGAGAATTGAGCAAGATTCTCAGAGAAATAATATAGATGCACCTAGCCCTTCTAAAAGGAAGAAAGAGAAGAATGATAGGACTTTGCATGCTTCTAGTGAACCTATTACTGAAACACCTAAGAATCCAAATGATATTTCTATTTCTGATGCTGAAACACAATCTGGTAATGAACCTGAAACTAGTGATAATGTTAATGATAATGTTCATGTTGATGCTCAACCTAGCAATGATAATGATATAGAAATTGAACCTGTTGTTGATCTTGATAACCCACAATCAAAGAGAGACTTTGTTGCTAGGAAACATGGTAAAGAAAGAGAACCATGGGTTCAGAAACCCATGCCTTTTCCTCCCAAACCATCCAAGAAAAAGGATGATGAAGATTTTGAGCGCTTTGCTGAAATGATTAGACCTATCTTTTTGCGTATGTGATTAACTGATATGCTTAAAATGAATCCTTATGCTAAGTACATGAAAGAAATTTTTACTAATAAAAGAAAGATACCGGAAGCTGAAATGTCCACCATGATTGCTAATTATACTTTTAAGGGTGGAATACCAAAGAAACTTGGAGATCCAGGAGTACCCACTATACCATGCTCCATTAAAAGAAACTATGTTAAAACTGCTTTATGTGATCTTGGAGCCGGTGTTAGTGTTATGCCTCTCTCTTTATATCATTAAGAGACATCATAGATTGCACCATATCTAATAAAGTACGGTTATGACGTTCGGACACACCATTACGCTGTGGTGTTCCAGGTGGCGTGAGTTGCGAAACTATTCCGCGTTGTTTCAAATGAAGACCAAACTCGTGACTCAAATATTCTCCTCCACGATCAGATCGCAGAAACTTTATTTTTTGTTACGATGAGTTTTCACTTCACTCTGAGATTCTTTGAACTTTTCAAATGTTTCAGACTTATGTTTCACCAAGTAGATATAACCATATCTGCTCAAATCATCTGTGAAGATCAGAAAATAATGATACCTGTCACGAGCCTCAACACTCATCGGATTGCATACATCAGTATGTATTATTTCCAATAAGTCAGTTGTTTGCTCCATTGTTCCGGAGAATGGAGTTTTAGTCATCTTGCCCATGAGGCATGGTTCACAAGCATCAAGTGATTCCAAAAGTCCATCGGCATGGAGTTTCTTCATGCGCTTTACACCAATATCAACTAAACGGCAGTGCCACAAATAGGTTGCACTATCATTATTAACTTTGCATCTTTTGGCTTCAATATTATGAATATGTGTATCACTATGATCGAGATTCAATAAACCATTCACCTTGGGTGTATGACCATAGAAGGTTTTATTCATGTAAACAGAATAACACTTATTCTTTGACTTAAATGAATAACCGTATTGCAATAAACATGATCCAATCATATTATGCTCAACGCAAACACCAAATAACATTTATTTTAGGTTCAACACTAATCCCGAAGGTAAAGGGAGTGTGCGATGGTGATCTTATCAACCTTGGAATCATTTCCAACACACATCGTCACCTCGTCCTCAACTAGTCTTTGTTTATTTTGCAACTCCCGTTTCGAGTTACTACTCTTAGCAATTGAACTAGTATCAAATACCGAGGGGTTTGCTATAAACACTAGTAAAGTACACATCAATAACATGTATATCAAATATACCTTTGTTCACTTTGCCATCCTTCTTATCCACGAAGTATCTAGGGCAGTTCCACTTCCAGTGACCATTTCCTTTGTAGTAGAAGCACTCAGTTCCAGGCTTGGGTCTAGCTTTGGGCTTCTTCATGGGAGTGGCAACTTGCTTGCCATTCTTCTTGAAGTTCCCTTTCTTTCCCTTGCCCTTTTACTTGAAACTAGTGGTCTTTTCAACCATCAACACTTGATGCTTTTTCTTGATTTCTACCTACACCGATTTCAGCATCGCGAAGAACTTTGGAAATCGTTTCCGTTATCCCTTGCATATTATAGTTCATCATGAAGTTCTAGTAACTTGGCGATAATGACTAGAGAACTCTGTCAATCACTATCTTATTGGGAAGATTAACTCCCACTTGATTCAAGTGATTGTAGTACTCAGACATTCTGAGCACATGCTCACTCGTTGAGCTATTCTCCTCCATCTTGTAGGCAAAGTACTGTCAGAGGTCTCATACCTCTTGACACGGGCATGAGTATGAGATACCAATTTCAACTCTTGGAACATCGTATATGCTCCGTGGTGTTCAAAACATTTTTGAAGTCCCGGTTCTAAGCTGTAAAGCATGGTGCACTAAACTATCAATTAGTCATCATACTGAGCTTGTCAAACGTTCATAACATTTACATCTGCTCCTGTAGTAGGTCTGTCACCTAGCGGTGCATCAAGGACATAATTCTTCTATGCAGCAACGAGGATAATCCTTAGATCATGGATCCAATCTGCATCATTGCTACTATCATCTTTCAACATAGTTTTCTCTAGGAACATATCATAAATAAAACGGGGAAGCTATACACGAGCAATTGATCTTCAACATAGATATGCAAATACTATCAGGACTAAGTTCATGATAAATTAAAGTTCAATTAATCATATTACTTAAGAACTCCCACTTAGATAGACATCCCTCTAGTCATCTAAATGATCACGTGATCCAAATCAACTAAACCATGTCCGATCATCACGTGAGATGGAGTAGTTTTCAATGTTGAACATCACTATGTTGATCATATCTACTATATGATTCACGCTCGACCTTTCGGTCTCCAGTGTTCTGAGGCCATATCTGCATATGCTAGGCTCGTCATGTTTAACATGAGTATTCCGCGTGTTCAAAACTGGCTTGCACCCGTTGTATGTGAACGTAGAGCTTATCACACCCGATCATCACGTGGTGTCTCGGCACGACTAACTGTCGCAACGGTGCATACTCAGGGAGAACACTTATACCTTGAAATTTAGTGAGAGATCATCTTATAATGCTACCGCCAAACTAAGCAAAATAAGATGCATAAAGGATAAACATCACATGCAATGAAAATATGTGACATGATATGGCCATGATCATCTTGCGCCTTTGATCTCCATCTCCAAAGTACCATCATGATATCTCTATCATCACCGGCATGACCCCATGATCTCCATCATCTTGATCTCTATCAACGTGTCATCACATGGCCGTCTCGCCAACTATTGCTCTTTGCAACTATTGCTATCGCATAGCGATAAAGTAAAGCAATTATTTGGCGCTTGCATCTTATGCAATAAAGAGACAACCATAAGGCTTCTGCTAGTTGCCGATAACGAAGGAAATATGCCCTAGAGGCAATAATAAAGTTATTGTTTATTTCCTTATTTCATGATAAATGTTTATTATTCATGCTAGAATTGTATTAACCAGAAACATAATACATGTGTGAATACATAGACAAACAGAGTGTCACTAGTATGCCTCTACTTGACTAGCTCGTTAATCAAAGATGGTTATGTTTCCTAACCATGGACAAAGAGTTGTTATTTGATTAACGAGGTCACATCATTAGTTGAATGATATGATTGACATGACCCATTAGCTTAGCACCTGATCGTTTAGTATGTTGCTATTGCTTTCTTCATGACTTATACATGTTCCTATGACTATGAGATTATGCAACTCCCGTTTACCGGAGGAACACTTTGTGTGCTACCAACCGTCACAACGTAACTGGGTGATTATAAAGGAGCTCTACAGGTGTCTCAAAGGGTAGATGTTGGGTTGGCGTATTTCGAGATTAGGATTTGTCACTCCGATTGTCGGAGAGGTATCTCTGGGCCCTCTCGGTAATGCACATCACATAAGCCTTGCAAGCATTGCAACTAATGAGTTAGTTGCGGGATGATGTATTACAGAACGAGTAAAGAGACTTGCCGGTAACGATATTGAACTAGGTATTGGATACCGACGCTTGAATCTCGGGCAAGTAACATACCGATGACAAAGGGAACAACGTATGTTGTTATGCGGTCTGACCGATAAAGATCTTCGTAGAATATGTAGGAGCCAATATGGGCATCCAGGTCCCACTATTGGTTATTGACCGGAGATGTCTCTCAGTCATGTCTACATTGTTCTCGAACCATAGGGTCCGCACGCTTAACGTTACGATGACAGTTATTATGAGTTTATGCATTTTGATGTACCGAAGTTAGTTCGGAGTCCCGGATATGATCACGGACATGACGAGGAGTCTCGAAATGGTCGAGACATAAAGACTGATATATTGGAAGCCTATATTTGCATATCGGAAGTGTTCCGGGTGAAATCGGGATTTTACCGGAGTACCGGGAGGTTACCGGAACCCCCCGGGAGCCATATGGGCCTTAATGGGCTTTAGTGGAAAGGAGAAAGGGGCAGCCCAAGGTGGCCGTGCGCCTCCCCCCTCCCCTAGTCCTATTAGGACTAGGAGAGGTGGCCGGCCCCCCTCTCTCTCTTTCCCCCTCGGGGAATCCTAGTCCAACTAGGATTGGGGGGGAGTCCTACTCCCGGTAGGAGTAGGACTCCTCCTGCGCCCTCCTCCTGGTCGGCGGCCCCCTCCCCCTTGGCTCCTTTATATACGGAGGCAGGGGCACCCTAGAAGACACACAAGTTGATCCACGTGATCGTTCCTTAGCCGTGTGTGGTGCCCCCTGCCACCATATTCCACCTTGGTCATTTCGTTGTAGTGCTTAGGCGAAGCCCTGCGTCGGTAGAACATCAAGATCGTCACCACGCCGTCGTGCTGACGGAACTCCTCCCCGACGCTTTGCTAGATCGGAGCCCGGGGATCGTCATCGAGCTGTACGTGTGCTAAGAACTCGGAGGTGCCGGAGTAACGATGCTTGGATCGGTCGGATCGTGAAGACGTACGACTACTTCCTCTACGTTGTGTCAACGCTTCCGCAGTCGGTCTGCGTGGGTATGTAGACAACACTCTCCCCTCTCGTTGTTGTGCATCACCATGATCTTGCGTGTGCGTAGGAAATTTTTTGAAATTACTACGAAACCCAACAGTGGCATCCGAGCCTAGGTTTTATATGTTGATGTTATATGCACGAGTAGAACACAAATGAGTTGTGGGCGATATAAGTCATACTGCTTACCAGCATGTCATACTTTGGTTCGGCGGTATTGTTAAAAGGAGCGGCCCGGACCAACATTACGCGTACGCTTACGCGAAATCGGTTCTCCCGACGTGCTTTGCACAAAGGTGGCTAGCGGGTGACAGTTTCTCCAACTTTAGTTGAACCAACTGTGGCTACGCCCGGTCCTTGCGAAGGTTAAAACAACACCAACTTGACAAACTATCGTTGTGGTTTTGATGCGTAGGTAAGATTGGTTCTTGCTTAAGCCCGTAGCAGCCACGTAAAACTTGCAACAACAAAGTAGAGGACGTCTAACTTGTTTTTGCAGGGCATGTTGTGATGTGATATGGTCAAAACGTGATGAGATATAAGTTGTTGTATGAGATGATCATGTTTTGTTGAAGTTATCGGCAACTGGCAAAAAGCCTTATGGTTGTCTCTTTATTGCATAAGATGCAAGCGCCAAATAATTGCTTTACTTTATCGCTATGCGATAGCAATAGTTGCAAGAGCAATAGTTGGCGAGACGACCATGTGACGACATATTGATATAGATCAAGATGATGGAGATCATGGTGTCATGCCGGTGACGATGGAAATCATGACGATGCTTTGGAGATGGAGATCAAAGGCTCAAGATGATGATGGCCATATCATGTCACATATTTTGATTGCATGTGATGTTTATCTTTTTTATGCATCTTATCTTGCTTTATTTGACGGTAGCATTATAAGATGATCTCTCACTAATTATCAAGAAGTGTTCTCCCTGAGTATGCACCGTTGCCAAAGTTCGTCGTGCCCAGACACCACGTGATGATCGGGTGTGATAAGCTCTACGTCCATCTACAACGGGTGCAAGCCAGTTTTGCACACGCAGAATACTCGGGTTATACTTGACGAGCCTAGCATATGCAGATATGGCCTCGGAACACGGAGACCGAAAGGTCGAGCGTGAATCATATAGTAGATATGATCAACATAATGATGTTCACCATTGAAGACTAATCCATTTCACGTGATGATCGGTTATGGTTTAGTTGATTTGGATCACGTGATCACTTAGAAGATTAGAGGGATGTCTATCTAAGTGGGAGTTCTTAAGTAATATGATTAATTGAACTTAAATTTATCATGAACTTAGTCCTGGTAGTATTTTGCAAATCATGTTGTAGATCAATAGCTCGCGTTGTTGCTTCCCTGTGTTTATTTTGATATGTTCCTAGAGAAAATTGTGTTGAAAGATGTTAGTAGCAAAGATGCGGATTGGATCCGTGATCTGAGGTTTATCCTCATTGCTGCACAGAAGAATTATGTCCTTGATGCACCGCTAGGTGACAGACCTATTGCAGGAGCAGATGCAGACGTTATGAACGTTTGGCTAGCTCAATATGATGACTACTTGATAGTTTAGTGCACCATGCTTAACGGCTTAGAATCGGGACTTCAAAGACGTTTTGGATGTCATGGACCATATGAGATGTTCTTGGAGTTGAAGTTAATATTTCAAGCAAATACCCGAGTTAAGAGATATGAAGTCTCCAACAAGTTCTATAGCTAAAAGATGGAGGAGAATCGCTCAACTAGTGAGCATGTGCCCAGATTGTCTGAGTACTACAATCGCTTGAATCAAGTGGGAGTTAATCTTCCAGATAAGATAGTGATTGACAGAATTCTCTAGTCACCATCACCAAGTTAGTAGAACTTCATGATGAACTATGATATGCAAGGGATAACGGAAACGATTCCAAAGCTCTTCGTAATGCGGAAATTGACGAAGGTAGAAATCAAGAAAAACATCAAGTGTTGATGGTAGACAAGACCACTAGTTTCAAGAAAAGGGCAGAGGGAAGAAGGGGAACATCAAGAAGAACAGCAAGCAAGTTGCTGCTCAAGTGAAGAAGCCCAAGTCTGGTCCTAAGCCTGAGACTAAGTGTTTCTACTGCAAAGGGACTGGTCACTGAAAGCGGAACTACCCCAAGTGATTGGCAGATAAGAAGGATGGCAAAGTGAACATGAGTATATTTGATATACATGTTATTGATGTGTACTTTACTAGTGTTTATAGCAACCCCTCAGTATTTGATACTAGTTCAGTTGCTAAGATTAGTAACTCGAAACGGGAGTTGCAGAGTGAACATAGACTAGTTAAGGGTGAAGTGACGATGTGTGTTGGAAGTGGTTTCAAGATTGATATGATCATCATCGCACACTCCCTATACTTTCGGGATTAGTGTTGAACCTAAATAAGTGTTATTTGGTGTTTGCGTTGAGCATGAATATGATTTGATCATGTTTATTGTAATACGGTTATTCATTTAAGTAAAAGAATAAATTGTTGTTCTGTTTACATGAATAAAACCTTATATGGTTACACACCCAATGAAAATGGTTCATTGGATCTCGATCGTAGTGATACACATATTCATAATATTGAAACCAAAAGATACAAAGTTAATAATGATAGTGCAACTTATTTGTGGCACTGCCGTTTAGGTCATATTGGTGTAAAGCGCATGAAGAAACTCCATGCTGATGGGCTTTTGGAATCACTTGATTATGAATCAGTTGATGCTTGCGAACCATGCCTCATGGGCAAGATGACTAAGACTCCGTTCTTCGGAACAATGGAGCGAGCAACAGATTTGTTGAAAATCATACATACTGATGTATGTGGTCCGATGAATATTGAGGCTCGCGACAGGTATCATTATTTTCTGTTCTTCACAGATGATTTGAGCAGATATGAGTATATCTACTTGATGAAACATAAGTCTGAAACATTTGAAAAGTTCAAAGAATTTTAGAGTGAAGTGGAAAATCATCGTGACAAGAAAATAAAGTTTCTACGATCTGATCGCGGAGAGAAATATTTGAGTTACGAGTTTGGTCTTCAATTAAAACAATGTGGAATAGTTTCACAAACTCATGCCACATGGAACACCACAGCATAATGGTGTGTCCGAACGTCATAACCGTACTTTATTGGATATAGTGCAATCTATGATGTCTCTTACCGATCTACCACTATCGTTTTGGGGTTATGCATTAGAGACAGCTGCATTCACGTTAAATAGGGCACCATCTAAATCCGTTGAGACGACACCGTGTGAACTATGGTTTGGCAAGAAACCTAAGCTGTCGTTTCTTAAAGTTTGGGACTGCAATGCTTATGTGAAAAAGTTTCAACATGATAAGCTCGAACCCTAATCGGAGAAGTAAATCTTCATAGGATATCCAAAGGAAATTGTTGGGTACACCTTCTATCACAAATCCGAAGGCAAGATTTTTGTTGCTAAATTCGGAGTTTATCTAGAGAAGGAGTTTCTCTCGAAAGATGTGAGTGGGAGGAAAGTAGAACTTGATGAGGTAATTGTACCTGCTCCCTTATTGGAAAGTAGTACATCACAGAAAACTGTTTCTGCGACACCTACACCAATTAGTGAGGAAGCTAATGATGATGATCATGTAACTTCAGATCAAGTTACTACCGAATCTCGTAGGTAAACCAGAGTGAGATCCATACCAGAGTGGTACGGTAATCTTGTTCTGGAAGTTATGTTACTAGACCATGACGAACCTACGAACTATGAGGAAGCGATGATGAGCCCAGATTTCGCAAAATGGCTTGAGGCCATGAAATCTGAGATGGGATCCATGTATGAGAACAAAGTATGGACTTTGGTTGACTTGCCCGATGATCGGCGAGCCATAGAAAATAAATGGATCTTCAAGAGGAAGACGGACGCTGATAGTAGTGTTACTATCTACAAAGCTAGAATTGTCGCAAAAAAGGTTTTCGACAAGTTCAAGGTGTTGACTACGATGAGAGTTTCTCACTCGTATCTATGCTTAAATCTGTCCGAATCATGTTAGCAATTGCCGCATTTTATGAAATCCGGCAAATGGATAAACAAAACTGCGTTCCTTAATGGATTTATTAAATAAGAATTGTATATGATACAACCAGAAGGTTTTGTCAATCTTAAAGGTGCTAACAAAATGTGCAAACTCCAACGATCCATCTATGGACTAGTGCAAGCATCTCGGAGTTGGAATATACGCTTTGATAAGTTGATCAAAGCATATAGTTTTATACAGACCTGCGGTGAAGCCTGTATTTACAAGAAAGTGAGTGGGAGCACTACAGCTTTTCTGTAAGTATATGTGTATGACATATTGTTGATCGGAAATAATGTAGAATTATTCTGCAAAGCATAAAGGAGTGTTTTTAAAGAAGTTTTTCAAAGAAAGACCTTGGTGAAGCTGCTTACATATTGAGCATCAAGATCTATAGAGATAGATCAAGACACTTGATAAGTTTTTCAATGAGTACATACCTTGACAAGATTTTGAAGTAGTTCAAAATGGAACAGTCAAAGAAAGAGTTCTTGCCTGTGTTGCAAGGTGTGAAATTGAGTAAGACTCAAAGCCCGACCACGGCAGAAGATAGAAATAGAATGAAAGTCATTCCCTATGCCTCAGCCATAGGTTCTATAAAGTATGCCATGTTGTATACCAGATCTATTGTATGCCCTACCACTGAGTTTGGCAAGGGAGTACGATAGTGATCTAGGAGTAGATCACTGGACAGCGGTCAAAATTATCATTAGTGGAATAAGGATATGTTTCTCGATTATGGAAGTGAAAAAAGGTTCGTCATAAAGGGTTACGCCGATGCAAGTTTTGACACTAATCTAGATGACTCTAAGTCTCGGTCTAGATACATATTGAAAGTGGGAGCAATTAGCTAGAGTAGCTCCGTGCAGAGCATTGTAGACATAGAATTTTGCAAAATACATACGGATCTGAATATGGCAGGCCCGTTGACTAAATTTCTCTCACAAGCAAAACATGATCACTCTTTGGGTGTTAATCACATAGCGATGTGAACTAGATTATTGAATCTAGTAAACCCTTTGGGTGTTAGTCACATGGAGATGTGAACCAATCACATAAAGATGTGAACTATTGGTGTTAATCACATAGCGATGTGAACTAGATTATTGACTCTAGTGCAAGTGGGAGACTGAAGGAAATATGCCCTAGAGGCAATAATAAAGTTATTATTTATTTCCTTATTTCATGATAAATGTTTATTATTCATGCTAGAATTGTATTAACCGGAAACATAATACATGTGTGAATACATAGACAAATAGAGTGTCACTAGTATGCCTCTACTTGACTAGCTCATTAATCAAAGATGGTTATGTTTCCTAACCATGGACAAAGAGTTTTTATTTGATTAACGAGGTCACATCATTAGTTGAATGATCTGATTGACATGACCCATTAGCTTAGCACCCGATCGTTTAGTATGTTGCTATTGCTTTCTTCATGACTTATACATGTTCCTATGACTATGAGATTATGCAACTCCCGTTTACCGGAGGAACACTTTGTGTGCTACCAAACGTCACAATGTAACTGGGTGATTATAAAGGAGCTCTACAGGTGTCTCCAAGGGTAGATGTTGGGTTGGCGTATTTCGAGATTAGGATTTGTCACTCCGATTGTCGGAGAGGTATCTCTGGGCCCTCTCGGTAATGCACATCACATAAGCCTTGCAAGCATTGCAACTAATGAGTTAGTTGCGGGATGATGTATTACAGAACGAGTAAAGAGACTTGCCGGTAACGAGATTGAACTAGGTATTGGATACCGACGATCGAATCTCGGGCAAGTAACATACCGATGACAAAGGGAACAACGTATGTTGTTATGCGGTCTGACCGATAAAGATCTTCGTAGAATATGTAGGAGCCAATATGGGCATCCAGGTTGAGATGTGTCTCAGTCATGTCTACATTGTTCTCGAACCATAGGGTCCGCACGCTTAACGTTACGATGACAGTTATTATGAGTTTATGCATTTTGATGTACCGAAGTTAGTTCGGAGTCCCGGATATGATCACGGACATGACGAGGAGTCTCGAAATGGTCGAGACATAAAGATTGATATATTGGAAGCCTATATCTGGATATCGGAAGTGTTTCGGGTGAAATCGGGATTTTATCGGAGTACCGGGAGGTTACCGGAACCCCCCGGGAGCCATATGGGCCTTAATGGGCTTTAGTGGAAAGGAGAAAGGGGTAGCCCAAGGTGGCCGCACGCCTCCCCCCTCCCCTAGTCCTATTAGGACTAGGAGAGGTGGCCGGCCCCCCTCTCTCTCTTTCCCCTTCGGGGAATCCTAGTCCAACTAGGATTGGGGGGGAGTCCTACTCCCGGTAGGAGTAGGACTCCTCCTGCGCCCTCCTCCTGGCCGGCGGCCCCCTCCCCCTTGGCTCCTTTATATACGGAGGTAGGGGCACCCTAGAAGACACACAAGTTATCCACGTGATCGTTCCTTAGCCGTGTGCGGTGCCCCCTGCCACCATATTCCACCTCGGTCATATCGTTGTAGTGCTTAGGCGAAGCCCTGCGTCGGTAGAACATCAAGATCGTCACCACGCCATCGTGCTGACGGAACTCCTCCCCGACGCTTTGCTGGATCGGAGCCCGGGGATCGTCATCGAGCTGTACGTGTGCTAAGAACTCGGAGGTGCCGGAGTAACGGTGCTTGGATCGATCGGATCGTGAAGACGTACGACTACTTCCTCTACGTTGTGTCAACGCTTCCGCAGTCGGTCTGCGTGGGTACGTAGACAACACTCTCCCCTCTCGTTGCTGTGCATCACCATGATCTTGCGTGTGCGTAGGAAATTTTTTGAAATTACTACGAAACCCAACAGATAACGTCAACAAAAACATGATCATCTCATACAACAACTTATATCTCATCACATCTTGACCATATCACATCCCAACAAGCCCTGCAAAAACAAGTTAGATGTCCTCTACTTTGTTGTTCCAAGTTTTACGTGGCTGCTACGGGTTGAGCAAGAACCGTTCTTACCTATGCATTAAAAACCACAATGCGGTATAGTGATTGCTTTTTGATCTTCAGAAAGAACCATGTTCATTGAATCCGATTCAACTAAAGTTGGAGAAACAGACACCCACTAGCCACCTGTGTGTGAAGCACGTCGGTAGAACCAGTCTCGCGTAAGCGTACACGTAATGTCGGTCTGAGCCGCTTCATCCAACAATACCACCGAATCAAGAATCAACTAGTGACGGCAAGCAATATGTATATACCCACGCCCACAACTCCTTTGTGTTCTACTCATGCATATAACATCTACGCATAAATCTGGCTCGGATGCCGCTGTTGGGGAATGTAGTAATTTAAAAAAATTCCTACGCACACGCAAGATCATGGTGATGCATAGCAACGAGAGGGGAGAGTGTTGTCTACGTACCCTCATAGACCGTAAGCGGAGGTGTTATGACAACGCGGTTGATATAGTCGTACGTCTTCACGATCCGACTGATCCTAGCACCGAAGGTACGACACCTCCGTGATCTGCACACGTTCAGCTCGATGACGTCCCACGAACTCACGATCCAGCAGAGTGTTGAGGGAGAGCTTCGTCAGCATGACGGCGTGATGACGGTGATGATGATGCTACTGGAATAGGGCTTCGCCTAAGCACCGCTACGATGTGACCAAGGTGGATTATGGTGGAGGAGGGCACCGCACACGGCTAAGGGATCAATGATCAACTTGTGTGTCTATGGGGTGTCCCCTGGCCACGTATATAAAGGATGGAGGGAGGCCCTCATAAGGCGCGCCCAAAGTGTGGAGTCCTAGTAGGACTCCCTAGTCCCAGTAGGATTCCACCTCCCACATGGAATAGGAAAAAAGGAAGGGAGAAGGAGAAGGAAGGAAGGGGGTGCCCCCTTTCCCTAGTCCAATTCGGACCAGTTCATGGGGAAGGGGCACGGCCACCCTTGAGGCCTTTCTCTCCTTTCCCGTATGGCCCATTAAGGCCCAATACGAATTCCCGTAACTCTCCGGTACTCCGAAAAATACCTGAATCACTCGGAACCTTTCCGATGTCCGAATATAGCTTTCCAATATATCGATCTTTATGTCTCGACCATTTTGAGACTCCTCGTCATGTCCCCGATCTCATCCGGGACTCCGAACAAACTTCGGTCATCAAATCACATAACTCATAATACAAATCGTCACAGAACGTTAAGCGTGCGGACCCTACGGGTTTGAGAACTATGTAGACATGACCGAGACTCATCTCCAGTCAATAACCAATAGCGGAACCTGGATGCTCATATTGGTTCCTACATATTCTACGAAGATCTTTATCGGTCAAACCGCATAACAACATACGTTGTTCCTTTTGTCATCCGTATGTTACTTGCTCGAGATTTGATCGTCGGTATCCTCATACCTACTTCAATCTCGTTACCGGCAGGTCTCTTTACTTGTTCCATAATGCATCATCCCGCAACTAACTCATTAGTCACAATGCTTACAAGGCTTAGAGTTATGTGCATTATCGAGAGGGCCCAGAGATACCTCTCCGATACACGGAGTGGCAAATCCTAATCTCGATCTATGCCAACTCAACAAACAGCATCAGAGACACTTGTAGAGCATCTTTATAATCACCAGTTACGTTGTGACGTTTGATAGCACAGAAGGTGCTTCTCCTGTAGTCGGGAGTTGCATAATCTCATAGTCAGAGGAACATGTATAAGTTATGAAGAAAGCAGTAGCAATAAAACTGAACGGTCATTATGCTAAGCTAACGGACGGGTCTTGTCCATCACATCATTCTCTAATGATGTGATTTATACGTCTCCAATGTATCTATAATTTTTGATTGTTCCATGCTATATTATATCATGTTTTGGACATTCTTGGTCTTTATTATACACTTTTATATTATTTTTGGGACTAACCTATTAACCGGAGGCCCGGCCCAGAATTGCTGTTTTTTGCCTATTTCAGAGTTTCGCAGAAAAAGAATATCAAACAGAGTCCAAACGGAATGAAACTTTCGGGAACGTGATTTTCGGAACGAACATGATCCAGAGGACTTGGACCCTACATCAAGAAAGCAACTAGAAGGGCACGAGGTAGGGGCGCGCCTACCCCCCCAGGCACGCCCTTCACCCTCGTGGGGCCCACGTAGCTCCACTGGCGTACTTCTTCCTCCTATATATACCTACGTACCCCCAAACTACCAGATACGGAGCTAAAACCCTAATTCCACCATCATAACTTTCTGTATCCATGAGATCCCATCTTGGGGCCTTTTCCGGAGCTCCGCCGGAGGGGGCATCGATCATAGAGGGCTTCTACATCAACACCATAGCCTCTCCGATGAAGTGTGAGTAGTTTACTTTAGACCTTCGGGTCCATAGTTATTAGCTAGATGGCTTCTTCTCTCTCTTTGGATCTCAATACAAAGTTCTCCCCCTCTCTTGTGGAGATCTATTCGATGCAATCTTCTTTTGCGGTGTGTTTGTTGAGATCGATGAATTGTGGGTTTATGATCAAAGTTTATCTATGAACAATATATGAATCTTCTCTGAATTCTTTTATGTATGATTGGTTATCTTTGCAAGTCTCTTCGAATTATCAGTTTGGTTTGTCCTACTAGATTGATATTTCTTGCAATGGGAGAAGTGCTTAGCTTTGGGTTCAATTTTGCGGTGTCCTTTCCCAGTGACAGTAGGGGCAGCACGTATTGTATTGTTGCCATCGAGGATAACAAGATGGGGTTTATATCATATTGCATGAGTTTATCCCTCTACATCATGTCATCTTGCTTAAAGCGTTACTCTGTTCTTTTGAACTTAATACTCTAGATGCATGCTGGATAGCGGCCGATGTGTGGAGTAATAGTAGTAGATGCAGGCAGGAGTCGGTCTACTTGTCTCAGACGTGATGCCTATATACATGATCATACCTAGATATTCTCATAACTATGCTCAATTCTGTCAATTGCTCAACAGTAATTTGTTTACCCACCGTAATACTTATGCTCTCGAGAGAAGCCACTAGTCAAACCTATGGCCCCCGGGTCTATTTTCCATCATATTAATCTTCCGTCAACAAGCTATTTCCTTTTCCGTTTATTTTTCTTTCTTTACTTTGCATCTTTATCATAAAAATACCAAAAATATTATCTTATCATATCTATCAGATCTCACTTTCGTAAGTGACCGTGAAGGGATTGACAACCCCTTTATTGCGTTGGTTGCGAGATTTTATTTGTTTGTGTAGGTGTGAGGGACTCGTGCGTGGCCTCCTACTGGATTGATACCTTGGTTCTCAAAAACTGAGGGAAATACTTATGCTACTTTGCTGCATCACCCTTTCCTCTTCAAGGGAAAACCAACGCAGTGCTCAAGAGGTAGTAGTGACCCCGTTCATCAAATGACAACACATGTCCATGGCTAGGAAACTTAACCATCTTTGATTAACGAGCTAGTCAAGTAGAGGCATACTAGGGACACTCTATTTGTCTATGTATTCACACATGTACTAAGTTTCCGGTTAATACAATTCTAGCATGAATAATAAACATTTATCATGATATAAGGAAATAGAAATAACAACTTTATTATTGCCTCTAGGGCATATTTCCTTCAGCGCACCGAATTGGACTAGGGGGGCGGCCCCCCTTTCCTCCTTTCCTCCCTCTCCCTCTCCTTCCTTCTCCCGTTCCCCTTCCTTTCCTCCTCCTAGTAGGAGTAGGAAAGGGGAGTCCTACTCCTACTAGGAGGAGGACTCCTCCTCCTGGCGCGCCCTAGGAGGGCCAGCCGGCCTCCCCCCTTGCTCCTTTATATACGGGGGCAGGGGCACCCTAGAACACACAAGTTGATCATTGATCCCTTAGCCGTGTACGGTGCCCCCCTCCATCATAATCGACCTTGATCATATCGTAGCGGTGCTTAGGCGAAGCCCTACGTCGGTAGCAACATCATCACCGTCATCACGCCGTCGTGCTGACGGAACTCTCCCGTGAAGCTCTGCTGGATCGGAGTTTGTGGGACGTCATCGAGCTAAACATGTGCTGAACTCGGAGGTGTCGTGCGTTCGGTACTTGGATCGGTCGGATCGTGAAGACGTTCGACTACATCAACCGCGTTCTCATAACGCTTCCGCTTACGGTCTACGAGGGTACGTGGACGATACTCTTCCCTCACGTTGCTATGCATCACCATGATCTTGCGTGTGCGTAGGAAAAGTTTGAAATTACTACGTTCCCCAACAACATATTATAAAAACGCAAAAGCCAACAAGTATGAAAATGACACCAACATATTAGAAAATGCCATCCTACATGAATGAACAATGCCATGTACACAACAATGAAAATGCCATCCAAAAAGATAAACAAATATCAAAGAATAAAGAAGGAACTAAGCTCTAACTTACCAAATGAACCATCCGACTTCCTGTCTGCCGCAAGAACATCTTTGATGGCTTCATCAGACCACACAACTATAGCAAAAGGGTGCACGGCAGGGAAACCACCAACCTCGGTAAATATGACAGAACTAATGTCAAGCCTGTCAACGTACATAAGTTGGAAACACAAAAATGCTAAAAAAAAGCTTTGTAAGAGCAAGCCAACCAACAGAGATAAAAAAGCAAAAACACGAAATATGGCTAGCTGTGAGATGAAAGTAGGCTTGCCATTAGGTGAAGATGTCAACCCTTGTTGTATTTTTTTGGGAAGGCTTTATGCAGAAACTCGACAATGAATTTGCACCAATTCATTTTTTGCACTCCATTTATCTAGTCGTGCAAAAAACAAAAAACACATAACTATGCAATTGAAGCATAGAGATATAAATGACAAAAACCTTGAAAAGACTTAACTTAAAAGATAAAAGGTAAAAAAATATACTATAATGGGAAAAACCCCGTTGCTCGCTAGCGTCGACGTGGTCAGCGCAAAAACAGACATCACCAACTACATCAAAAATATCCTCTTGAAATCCACATCACAACAATGCCACATGACTACTCGAGTCGATGGCATCTGTTTACCCTAAAATGCCATCTGTTTTAGTAAAAAAAAATCTCACTTTACTACTAGAATTGATGACATATGTATCCACAAAAATGCCATCTATTTCAATTCAAAAAATGCCACCTGACTACTAGAATTTATGACATCTGTTTCCACAAAAATGCCATTCACACATGTATGATAATGCCAACTAGCAAAAGAAATAAAATCCTGAAAGTAACATGGCATTTTTCACACATAAAAATATCAAAAAAATGGTCTACACAAAAGAATGAAACAAACCATCATATAACACTATAAGGCAGACATGGTATTTTTCACCAAAAACCTATGAAAAGCACCTATAAAAAACATTTGGTATTTTCACACTACCCACATATCATAACCTAACACAAATGGAAACACGGGAAAAATGCACCCAAAAACATCATAAAAAGGACCAACTATAAAAGGGCAGTCATGACATTTTTCACTAGAAACAATGAAAATCACATGACAGTTTTCTAGCACATATCATTCACTATCCGCGCATGGTAGTTTCCACCATCAAATCCCTGCACTAAACTACACAAAAAGGCAGATATGGCATTTTTACCAAACTTATAAAATTCAATTAGAGAATTGCATAGCATTTACCCTAAACAACACACAAAATCCTCACCTCACAGACATGGCGGTTTTCCACACCGATCAAAAATACCTACACTAACTCCAGACACCGCCATCCTCAAACGACCACTCTCCAAAACTTCCACATACCATACAACCATCCTCCAAATAGCATATCTATGAAAAATAATGACACCCCTAAGATGTTCTACTTGTGAACCGTGTTGGGATTTCCCCCGAAGAGGAAGGGTAAAGCAATATAGTAGCTGATAAGTATTTCCCTCAGTGAGAACCAAGGTTACCGAAACAATAGGAGAACCGCGCAAATCCTAGTGAATACACCTCGCACACAAGAGAAAATACTTGCATCCAACGCGAACAAGAGGGTTGGCAATCCCTTTGAACTAGTTACTTGTAAGGATCAAATCCGGTAGTGGTAGATAGATAAATTGAAAAGCAAAATAAATGAAAATAAATTGCAGCAAGGCAATTTGTTGTTTAATAGTATGATTAAAGTAGACCCTGGGGCCATAGTTTTCACTAGAGGCTTCTCTCTCGAACATAGCATATGATGGGTAGACAAATTACTATTGGGAAATTGATAGATAAGCACATACCATTATGATGTTATTCATGGAGGCATCACGTCTGTGACAAGTAAACCGACTCCTTCTTGCATCTACTACTATTACTCCACAAATCGACCAACTCATGCATGCATCTATGGTATTAAGTTTATGACAAGCAGAGTAACGCTTTAAGCAAGATGCCATGATGAAGACAGAGTAAAACCAAGCAATATGATTAAACCCTGTCGTTTTACCCTTAATGGTAACAATACAAAATCATGCCTCACTATCCCTACTGCCACTGGGTGAGGACACCGCAAGATTGAACCCACTACAAAGCACCTCTCCCGCTGAAGATAAATCAATATAGTTAGCCAAACCAAACGGATAGATCAGAGAAAAACACAAAGCTATAACAATCATGCATATTAAAGTTCAGAAAAGACCCAATTACTTTCAATGAATAATCTGATCATAAACCCACAATTCATCGGATCCCAATAAACACACCACAAAAGAAGATTAAATCGGATAGAACTCCATGGAAATCATGGAGAACATTTTATTGAAGATCAAAGAGAGAGAAGAAGCCATCTAGCTACTAGATATGGACCCGTAGGTCTGTGGTGAAATACTCACACATCATCGAAAGGCAGCAAGGTTGATGTAGAAGACCTCTATCATCGATTCCCCCTCCGGCAAAGTACTAGAAAAGGTCTCCAGATGGGATCACGGAAGAACAGAAGCTTGCGGCGGCGAAAAATTGTTTCGGTTGGTTCTCTGGGGTTTTCCCAATATTTGAGAATTTATAAAAGTGGAATTAGGTCAGACGGAGCCATGTGGGGCCCACAAGGTAACATGCACGCCTTGTTGCCATGTCGTCTCCCTGCTTCGCGTCTGGTCTCCTTCCGAAGCTTCCAGGGTCTCTTATGTCCAGAAAAAAATCCTCAAAAAGTTTCTTAGCGTTTGGACTCCATTTGGTACAGATTTTCTAGAAAACAAAAAACAAGCAAAAAACAGCAACTGGCACTAGGCACTGGGTTAATAGGTTAGTTCCCAAAAATGATATAAAATTGTATTAAAAGTATGTAAGAATGGTAATATAATAGCATGAATCAATAAAAGATTATAGATACGTTGGAGACGTATCAAGATGCCATTGGAGACTCCAACCCTTTAGAATGTCAAACCTCAAAATACCCCCCCCCAAAAAAAACCAACCGAGTTTTCAAACCCTCTAAAAATGCCACCCCTAGAAGCAGATCTATGCCGAAAACCACTGAAAATGCCACCATCCAAAATTGAATACAAAATGTGTCGTGACAGAAACCCAGACGCCGCTGATGTCAAATTGACAAAGGCGCATGGCAGCAGCCACCACAACACAAAGGACGACGCAACCCAAAAGACCACGGGGGTAGACCCCTACTCAACCCCTACCCCGACAGCAACCCCCCCGTGGCACCTTCTCCATCCCTTCTGCCATGGCCTCGATTCTTTCATCATGGACAAACATCGCGATTACCCAACAAAAACACCACAGTGAACGAAAATCAGTCGCGCGCGGGCACCTCGGCGACCTACGGACGCACCTCAATGCTAGCAGAAGCTCTTCCCGTGGTGGACGAAATCTTCACCAACAAGAACCTCACTTTGTGGGGAATGTGCCGCCGCCGCTCAGCGGAATCGCTGCGTCCGAGAGAGCAAAACAATGAGAAGGGGGAAATGGGGAGAAGAAACTGACAGGCTGATGTGGACCAGATCATGACCAAGGCATCAAAGATTGAGGTTCATGCTAGCAGAAATGTTAAACCATTAGAGCGGCCAAAGAAAGACATGGGCAAAATCATTATCTTAGTGGGGAAGCTTCCGGTGCCTATTTGGGAGAAATGACACATCAGATTTCCAGCTACAACTTCCCACCTAAACCTAATTAATTCTAGAACGGTCTAGCACATTTTAGAGGCTAGAAAAGATGGTCTTTGAGGACGAGACTTGCCTGCTGCGTGCGCCCATCCGTGCTCCCGCATACGTGGCATGATTTGATTGGAACAAAATAAGGCCCGGCCCCATCCTCTTAAAATCAGGGGGAGATAATTAGATTAGAAAGAAAAAAGAGAAAAAGGCAGCCGTAGGATGGAGTGGGAGCACGGATGGGAGCATGGGAAGGGAGCAGGCAAGCCGGATCCGGTCTTTGAAGTCATCTTTCATTAAAAAAATGCATCATTTGAGGTCTTGAGTGAAAAGTTATGTAAGTTTCTATGCAAGTTGTCCAGAAATTAATTATAGCGCGAGGCTCAACAAGTTTGGTCCTGCTGCAGCTTGGGGCTCACGAATTTACCCTTCATTTTGAGTTGTTTTCACACCCAACTAGTAGGTGCTTCAAGTATAAGTACTCCCCAGCTGTTCCATGTGAAGGGGGATGAAATTTCTGAGTTTATGTTTGTAGACAGCCGGTGAGGTTGTGGTGTGCTGTGAGCACTAGTATCGTTGAGTGTTATCTCGTGTGTGTGGATTGGAGGGCCTGTTCTCAATTCATATAGGATCCTTGTGGTTCTCTCTTGTGATTCTACCTAGGTTCACAAGTTTCATGGTTTGGGACTTTGGGTTGCGTCCTTGTAAACCAAGCTAGTTATCCGCTGCAATTTATTTGAGATGATTTCCTCTTGTTCTCTGCCATTTGAGAGAGATAGCGTGTTGTGCGGGTGGTGGGTGACGAGGGAGTTCGCTCCAAACCACGTTCCCATCGAACTGTTCGGACAAACTAACATGGCACCTGGCAAAGCTTTAAGATTCGTGCAAAAGTGACCTACGGTTCGATCGTGGTTCACTGGCTCTTGGCTCTTGGGGAACGTTCACCAGCTAACATTTCCGTAAATTTTATATCCCCTGCTATCCGAATTGACTGATACAACATCTATAGAATGCTCATTTTACATTGTATAGAGGATGCGTCGATTAATTCGGATCTCTCAACATTGTATAGAGGCTGCATCAATTAATTTGGATCATCATATTTTATACCGCGTTTATTTCATTCAGTATTTAACCACATTCAGACAATGATTTCTCTGCTACCGGAGGTCGACGGGCTGTCTGTTAGTTTTAACTCTTTTAGTATTCAACATGTTTTTAGATTTTCTAATCTTCCGGCTTATCTTTGCGCTAAGCGAGCCTGTTTGCTGCAAGTGA
Organism: Triticum dicoccoides; assembly: GCF_002162155.2. NCBI lineage: Eukaryota > Viridiplantae > Streptophyta > Magnoliopsida > Poales > Poaceae > Triticum > Triticum dicoccoides. Next base: position 272,098,061 of record NC_041388.1, read on the forward strand.
CCGAGACTTAGACACATAACGTACCTCCATTCCTGGTTGGTAGCCTCATGGCGGACTGTGCCAGGTGCGCTTTTGTTGAATATAAAGACAACCAAATTCCAACGCAAAAAATAGTTACATGGGCCGTAGCCCGTAGCAAAGAACAAACTGGCCGAGAGCCCGAGAGTACAGGCGGATGACAGGACGAGGAAGACGAGAGCTCAGACCGTTGTCTCAAAAAAGAAAAGGAAAAAAAAGAGTGCTCAGATCGGAGAAGATGGAAGGAGCCAAAGCAGCGGCGGGGCCGGCGGCGGGGCCGGCGGCGGGTGGGCAGCTGGAATCGGCGCTCCTCCACATCATGCAGCAACACCACCACCAATCCCTCCGCCAGCGCCAACAAACCGGTAACGATCAACCAACGATCTACTCAAAATTCCTAATCCGCCAAGCAAATCCAATCTTCTCTTGCTAAATTATCTCACACCCAACGCGCCGCAGAGAGGGCGAAGAAGGACGCCCTGCGGAGCGCGGCGCGTGTCGCCGGTCATCTCGTGGAGGCCGTCGACGGCGGGGTGCAGGAGCTCTTCGTCAACGAGAAGCGCATCGAGCTCGAGGCCCGCGCGCTGCTCGGGACCATCGCGCGGTACAGGAAGCAGAGCGACCAGTGGCTCGCCGCCACCAACGCGGTCAACTCGGTCCTCAAGGTGTGTGCGCTCTGCTGCTGCCCTCCATCTCTCTCGTGTTCTTGTTTAATACGCAGGTTTTGACATTATTATTACGTATTATTATTGTTACGAAATAGATTTGCCTAATTCACAATGTTTTAGTAGTATTCTTATGCACAATTGTTTTGTTTCTCATTACCCATGATATCCGTTGTAACACTATTATTATTCGCAAAATGGATTTGCCATGGTATGTTTTATAATCCTATGTATGATTCTTTTCTGTTTTGAGCCGATGATTCTTTTGTTTGACATTACCCATGATATTCGTTGCGTCAGTTCTTCAGCAGATTCTAATAGACATAAATTTAATGTAGCTGATACTCCCTCCGATCCAAATTAAACAAAATTAATTTGGATCAGAGGGAGTATCTCGTAATGTTTTCCTTACATAACCTTTGCCTGCACTAAATCCAAATCCTACCCTTAAACTGATTAGTGCACGAATCTAGAAAGGTGAAATGCCATAAATAGGTTCTTTTTATCTGGTTGGCTCTTTTGCCCCAAAATTTTCATCAGTGGATAACACTAGGCTCGAGATGATAACTAGATACCAAATGAATCGAAGGGTGCAGTGCTGAACAAACCCATAATTCCTTTCGCAGCTATGAGCACTCGGTATTTCTAAAACGTCCATTCATGATTGTTTTTATAGGAAATTGGAGACTTTGAAAACTGGATGAAGATCATGGATTTTGACTGTAAAAGTATAAATGCAGCCATTCGTAACATTCATCGGTCATGATTTTGTCCAGCGCCTGCAACTATGATGCTATTGAGCGTTTCTTCCTTTTTTTTAATATATATAGGAAATTTCGTGACCGAAAACTGGATGAAGATCATAGGTTGTGACTGTAAAGGTATCAATGTACCATCTGTAATATTTCTCAGTCACTATGATGCTACAAAGTGTTCGCTCTGTTCTCTTCTTCGTTGGATTTTTTTTCCAGTCGTGATCTCTCTGGTATAGAATCAATTAACTGGTGTGTTTGTACACATTCAGAAAACCAACTCTACCAACTTTTGTACTGGAATGCTACCTTGCATTCTCGAGTTCTCGAATATTGATGATATACATATATTCTGAAAGATATCAATTGCTGGGATTTCGTCCATAAATTTTCTGATTAAGTGTAAATAGAAGGTACGAATCCCATAAGAAATCAGACAAGGGCCTTGATGCTCACCGAGAGTAATAAATTATTGTAAGCTTGGCATTGGGGAGCGTGCACACACAAGGCACAACATATATAGCACAGGATTGAGGGTTGCTTGTGCTACAGTATATAGCACAGGATTGAGTATATAGCAAGCCGCAACTGCATGGGAATCACAGCGGCCCGGACTCGAGGCCATGCTCAAGTACTGGTTTGTCTGAATCGTACAAACCCTTGGGACTTATGGTGAAGAATGGGAACACATAAATATTTGATTTCTGCTGCTACTTCAGGAAGGTGCTATACATACGATGGTCTGTGGACGATTTGTGAACCTTAGCGTGCTTTCTGAAATTTTCTCCCGACTCAAGTGAAAATGCAACACAAAGGAATGTAGTCATTTGAGTGATATACATGTTCCGCATCGACCCTGCTTTGTCTTCCATGTTTCGTCGGTCATCCTCTCATAGAGCTACATCGCCCTGTTAGGCCTCAGTTTGATCTACAGTGTCCTCATCGTCTGCAGCTGCCATAGACGCGGCAAGTGTGTCATCGGCGGCGCATAGAACAGCGATCCTGGCCAGGGCCACCGGTGATGCAGGTGGATCGCGCCTTGACAGTAATGTCCGGGAACTACGAAAGCTATACTGCTAGTCTACTAAACATCCTGTCATGATCACAATCTCAACAGTTGCTATCGGAGCAGATTTTGAAGCAAGAGTAGGCAGATTTTGATGGAATAAAAACAACTGCACGTCAGAGTTCAGAACGATTTTTTTGGAGACCTGAAAGAAGTTCAGAAAGATCTTGAGACCGCGGTCTTATGTTTCACCATCGCAGAAAAATGCAGCAGAGCTAGCGATGGGAGAAGCTTCACCATGTACATTACCCATGCAAGAGTAGCAGGGAATTGTCTTTTGGTGAGCAAGGAGACGGCAAATGATAATGAGATCAACAACGTAGTAAACCGCCTTGTTCTCTGAATTGTAGATAAACAATGGACTGCTGGATGACATTTACATAGGATCTTGCTGATGATAGGATATGTTGGGGGAGTGAATTGACAGTCTAAATTGGTTTATCATGTGACATACCATCAGTTGCATCATATTTTCACAAGTACAGAGTGAATTTTGATCAACCTTAAAATTGACCAATCAGATCCAGCGATTCCAAGCAATGCCTTGAAATTGGACCTTAAAATGGACACACTTTTCCATCAGGTTAGTTGGACAAATTTTGTATGTGTCGCTTCGATTTGGTGTCCATTTAGACCTTGTAAGTTCCATCTCATGAATTATATGATCTTGCAAAGATTGTACTTTATGCCGTGCAGATCAAGTTAGATGTTTATTTTCTACTTGAAATTGCACAAGTCGGTGGTTTCACTTCCAGCAGTATCAGAACCTCTGCGTTGGACTTGCCTAGCAGAGCACAACTGCACACTTTTCTGACTAGAGCACCACAATGATTTAAGAAGTCATAGATGCATACAACAAACATATATACAGAAAGTTACTCAAATGCTTTGCACAAATTCAGGCCAACAATTTTTCATTCATACATATCTGAAACTGATTACAGTATGACTTGGTAGTCTGCACATCAAGGACTTGATAGTCGGTACATTGAGGACCTGCTTAGCTCAAAGCTTCACCCGCACACACACAAGAGTTCACTAACCAATGTTACTCGTCAGAAACTGCAACTTTAACTCGCCAAGACGCCAATGCCTAAGATTCCAATTCAGCCAAGATTAAGTTTACAAGAGAGTCAGCACAGTCTCCAAACACTAGGCAGCTCACAAGATTACTGTGTGTATCGACAAAGTTCAATTCTACTCCTTTTTCCTGCTACAAGCCGGGTAGCAAACGGGCGTTTTGCATTTTGCAGCGAGTGCGTTTTACGCTCTGTCTCGTGCCGGAATTGCAGTACATGAGTTTCCTTTTTAGGCTCATCTGCTTCACTTTGATTATTAAAAATGTCCTTTATTTACTTAAACCCTTAACTTAGGACCAGGTGTGGATGTAGTGTAACTATGTCGTACACATTTTAACAAGGTTTTTGCTGCCTAGCTAGATGGAGACTGTGCTGACACTTTTGTAAAATTACTAATGACTGAAAGGGATTCAAAGAACACTAGAAATCTTGGTGATTAAGTGCAGAACCTAGAGATGCAAAGATTAAATGAAACTCATGTGTGAATGGTTTAGGAAAGTAAAAGACTAGCAAGGGCGTAATACCACTGGACTCAAGCAAGGAATTGGTTGCTTCCTTGGTGCTGCAACAGCAGTGACAGACAATGGCGATTGGTTTTGCTTCGGAACCTTGCAGCTGAGCTCCCCCATCCCCCTTCTTGCACGCAAAGTCGAAACTGCTGGAGTCATCTTCTTCACAGCAGTGGCAGGGGCAGGCAGTGGTGTAGAGCCGACGAAGGAGCAAGCCTTGGAAGCGACGGGGCAAGAGACCTTCTTCACGGGCGCTGCAGCATTGGCAGCCTTGGAAGTCGGGCGCTTGCGGTGGTGGCAAGCAGACTCCTCGTCTTCAGCCATCTGGCGTCCAAGGGCACGGATGGCGCACCGGACACCAACGGGTTCAGTACCAGGAGCGGCCGGCAAGGTGGTGGCAGGCCCAGGGCGCGCGGCCACGGCGATATCGGAGGCATGGAAAGCGATGGACGCCGTCGGCGCCGGGCTAGGTTCTCCGTGGTTGACACCCTTGAGGTGGTGAACGAGTTGGCACCAGGCACGGACGGGATCAGCACGGGTGGCGGTGGCTGGAGCAGCGACATCAGATGCGCCTGTGGTGGCGTGGCGACGGGGACGCCCTCCATGGTGGACGCCGTAGCGGCGGAGTTCTTGGGCGGCTGCGGCGGCCTCCTTGGCGAGGCCGTCTTCCTCGAGACGGCGCTGGAAGTTGGCGTCCCAGCGGGCGAGGGACTCCCGGGACTCACCGGTGGCCTTGGCCAGGCTGTGCTTGGTCCAGTACTGGAGCACCCTCTCGAGGGCGCGCGAGGGCACCCGCATCTCCAGCGGGAGGGCTTGGGCGGCGGTCGGGCGATAGTCCCACGCCGGAGCGACGAGCACCTTGCCGTCGGCGCTACGGAGCTGGAGCACCTTCGCCGCCATCGATGGCGTGTCTAGGTCTGGAGATCGGGAAGGTGGGCGAGCAGATCGAATTGGAGCTGCTGCTCCCACCGCCGCTGCCCATTTATTCAGCGGAGAGCTCCTAATTTGCCGAACTCGGATTGGGACTGTCGCCGGCTGAATTGAACTGGGATCCAACTCAAGCTCGGCCGTGGCAATCTCACGCGCTCATTCGTTTTTAACTGAAGAACAAATGGAACGTCTTCAGTTTCTCAGTCCACAAATAGGATTTCTTCAGTTAAAAACCTGGACGCCGAACACGGAAAGAAAATAGGATGTGCAACACAGAAAGAAAATTTATTGCCAATTTTGCTTTAGGGAAATTCGGTGGTACAAAAATCAATCTTAGTTTGTACTCCCTCCAATCCTTTTTACTCTGCATATAAGAATTGACTGAAGTCAAACTTCATAAAGCTTGACCATATTTATATAAAAAATATTAGCATCTATTATGCCAAAGTTATATGTTATGAAAATTTAAGTCATGACGCATCTACTAATATTGATTTCACGTTGTGAATGTTGATATTTTTTCTTATAAAGTTGGTCAAAGTTCATGAGTCTTGACTTTAGACAAATCTTATATGCGAACTAAAAAGGACCGGAGGGAGTATTGTTCTTTTTTTTTTAGAACCACTGCATCGTATTTATTCATTCAAGTGGATCATCTCTGATTGAACATGCTCAATCAGGAAATCAGGGATTACGTCCATAATACAAGAGTTGTGTAAAGAGAGCGAATGCCTAGCACATTGGTGAGCCACAGAGTTGGCCTCCCAATGCACAAAAACTAGATCAAATCCCTGAAAGGATGAGAGATAAGTACGCATCTTTCTAAAAACTTGGCCTCCTACAGACCTGTCATCTCCTTGAGTCCACATAGTATAAATGGACCGACAATCCGTCTCCACGATCACATGAGATAATAATCTATCCATAGCTAGCTTCACTGCATCCCGGCAAGCTAGGATTTTGGCTATAAAAGGATCCTCCTTTGCTGTGTATTTAGAGCATCTCGCTAATAAGGAGGACCCCCGATCATCCCGAGCCACCACTCCAGTCCCCGTATCTCCAGTCGCCTGGTTAGTCGCGCCATCGCAGTTGAGTTTAACCCAGCCCTGCATACGTGCTTTCCACAACTCCTTGGTCACATTCCGTCCAGCTGGCTCTCCTCGTGGGATATCAAGTGAAGTAATTAGCTCATGTATTAACTCCATTAATTTAAGCGGCTGGTACTGAGCTTCACCATGCGTGTACTTGTTTCTATTGCTCCAGATTGCCCACATCACTGAAATAATAACCGTAGCATGGTCCTTCTTCAGAAAAGCAGGGTCCAGCAGATCTTGCCTCCATGTCAAGGGATATAGCCGAGGCAGCTTCACATTGAAGAAGTTCCCAGCTTCCTTCCAAAAAAGCAATGCATGATCACATTCCGTTAGTGCGTGAAATAATGTTTCTTCTGAGTTGCCACACATAGGGCAATGACCAGATTCTCCCACATGTCTTCGATGAAGCTCCGCCGAAGATGGCAGAAAAATTTTCATGGCCCTCCACCAGAAGACTCGGATTTTGGGCTGAACCCGCAGACTCCACAGAGCCTTCCAACTCGCCTCCCCATACTGGGACGTACTTGGCTCATTCAACTGAGCAAGTTTGTGATCCATCAGCAGTCTATAAGCAGACTTAACTGAGAACACTCCATTTTTCTCAGCCTCCCATGCCCAAAAATCTTCAACATCGGAGCTTGGCCGAGGCATACTTAGGATAGCATTTGCATCCCGTGCAACGAACATTCGTTGAACAAGGTTAACATTCCAGTCACCTGTTTCTTCCTGTAGCAGATCGGCCACAATTTGAACCGGAGTCTCGGATAACCGTGTAATCGGTTTTAAGGAGACAGTACCCGATATCCAATTGTCGTGCCAAACTTCAGTAGTCATACCATTCCCAATTCTTCGAACCAATCCCTTTTTAAGGGCAGCCCGGCCAACACATATAGCTTTTCACGTTGCCGATGAGCTCGCAGGGCAGCCAGCCTGCAAAACATCCCCATCCGGGTAATAGCGTCCCTTTAGGACTTTCGCACACAAGCTATCAGGCTTGATCAGAAGCCTCCACGCCTGTTTAGCCAGCATGGCATCGTTGAATAATTGCAAGTCCCGGAAACCCATGCCGCCTCTGAACTTGGAAATGAACATCTTCTCCCACGACTGCCAATGCATCCCTCGCTTATCAAGAGATCCAGCCCACCAATACTTGGCCATAACTACTATCAATTTTTTACATAACCCTTTCGTCAACTTGAAGCAACTCATCGAATAGGTGGGGAGAGCTTGGATCACCGCTTTGAGTAGCACTTCCTTGGCCGCATAAGAAAGTAATCTTTCACACCAACCTTGCACACTCCTCCCAGACCTCTCAACAATATGGATAAAATGCTGCTCTGTGAGTCGTCCCGAGGCTGTAGGGAGGCCAAGATACTCTATGGATATTCAGTATGTTGCGCACCCCCATTTTTACAGAAGCTCCACACTTAGGGCTGAAAAAGACCGAGCTTTTCACCCTATTTGCTTGCTGGCCAGACCCCAAACTAAATACCTCCAATATCTCAATCAACCGGCTAGCACTCCTCGAATCAGCTTTCATGAAAACCAAGCAATCATCCACGAACAACAGATGTGAGATCCACGGAGTCCTAAGTCCCGCTTTAATTCCTCTATCAATCCACCCCCCATCGTAGTTCTTCAGCAAGCAAGATAGACGTTCTCCACACAACAAGAATAAATAAGGTGAAATCGGGTCCCCTTGCCTAATACCTCGGGAAGGATGAAACAGAGGGAGGAGCTCTCCATTCACCTTGATTTGGAAACTTACAGAACATACACACTTCATCACAAGAGACACCCACTCCTCCTGGAAGCCTAGCTGGATCATTATGCCTTGTAAGTACGACCATTCCACCCGGTCATACGCTTTCATCATATCAATCTTCACAGCATATCATCCTTGCTTCCCTTTCTTTCTCTTCATTGCATGGACGCACTCGTAAGCCGTCAATACATTATCAGTGATAAGTCTACCCGGCACAAACGCACTCTGTTCTTCTGATATTATATCATCCAGAATTTCCCTGAGTCGATTTGCCAACACTTTTGAACAAATTTTGTAAATTACATTACAAAGAGAAATAGGACGGTACTGCGTAATATTCCTTGGATTTTTCATTTTTGTGCTCAAGAACAATACAAACGAATACCGTCTTGTATTGTTCTTGTGCACAGCCCAAAATGATGTGTATAAATCGCACAATTGTTTTTGTTAGGCAAATCCCATAAATTTCTGAAGCTACTAAGTTTGACCTCTATTGAATATTACTTTTTTATCTCAAAATATATTTCCTTCCTACACAAAATTTTCCTTCTACTAAATGTGCTTCCGAAAGAGAAGCCTAGCAAAAATGGCTGCTTGTGCCAGCGCCCTCGGGCGCCGAGCACCCATCATAGCCCTTCGCGTCGCAGGTTGCAGCTCCCTCGTGGGCGGTTGCAGCACGCCCCGCCGGTGGGTGCATCTCCCCCTGTCATGGCTTGCATCGCTTCCGGTCGTTGGTCGTAGCACTGCTGGTTGCCGGTTCTAGCACGACCCTTCAGAGCACGCGACGACCACGATAGATGAGGACGACGCGGGTGCGTGGCACACGGTCATGGTGTCTTCGTGCGCGGGGTAGGAGGGACTGTTGGCGAACGTTGGATGAAAAATAAAAAAAATTCTATGCACACGCAAGATCTATTCATGAAGATGCATAGAAATGAGAGGGGGAGAGTGTGTCTACGTACCCTCGTAGACCGTATGCGGAAGCGTTTAACAACACAGTTGATGTAGTCGAACTTCTTCGCGCTCCAACCAATCAAGTACCGAACGCACGGCACCTCCGCGTTCTGCACACGTTCAGCTTGGTGACGTCCTATGCCTTCTTGATCCAGCGAGACGAAGAGGTAGTAGATGAGTTCCGACAGCACAACAACATGATGACGATGATGGTGAAGTGATCTCCGCAGGGCTTCGCCTAAGCACTACGAAAATATGACCGAGGGAGTAAACGGTGGATGGGGGCGCCACACACGGCTAAGTAATTGTCTGTTGTGTGCTAGGCGCCCCCTCCCACATATATATAGGTGGGAGGGAGGGAGGAGCAGCCAAAGGAGGTGCCCAAGTAGGAGGAATCCTACTTGGGGTCCCTCTCAAGCCGCGCCCCATTTCCTTATTTGGAGTGCGAGGAAAGGCAGGGGAGGGTGGCGCCCCCCCCCCCCCTTTTCCTTTCTCCCATGAGAGGGAAAGGCAGGAGGGGCTAGCCCTCCCCTTTTCCTTTCATAGGGGCTGGCCAAACAAGGGAGGGGGTGCACCAGCCCCTTGTGGTCTGGTCTGTCCCCTTCTTTGGCCCATAAGGGCCATAACTTGTCCAGGGGTGCCCAGAACCCCTTCCGATGACCCGATTCCTTTCCGGTACGTCTCGAAACACTTTCGGTGTCCAAATACCATCGTCCTATATATCAATCTTTACGTCTCGACCATTTCGAGACTCCACATCATGTCCGTGATCTCATCCGAGACTTCGAATAACATCCGGTCACCAAAATATATAACTCATATAAGACTATATCGTCAACGAACATTAAGCGTGCGGACCCTACAGGTTCGAGAATATGTAGACATGACCGAGACACCTCTCTGATCAATAACCAACAGCGGAACCTGGATGCCCATATTGGCTCCTACATATTCTATGAAGATCTTTATCGGTCAAACCGTTATGACAACATACGTAATTCCCTTTGTCCATCGGTATGTTACTTGCCCGAGATTTGATCGTCGGTATATTTATATCTAGTTCAATATCGTTACCGGCAAGTCTCTTTACTCGTTCCGTAATACATCACCTTGTAACTAACTCATTAGTCACATTGCTTGCAAGGCTTATAGTGATGTGCATTACCGAGAGGGCCCAGAGATACCTCTCCGATACACGGAGTGACAAATCTTAATCTCGATCTATGCCAACTCAACAAACATCATCGGAGACACCTGTAGAGCATCTTTATAGTCACCCAATTATGTTGTGACGTTTGATAGCACACTAAGAGTTCCGCCGGTATTCGAGAGTTGCATAATCTCATAGTCATAGGAACATGTATAAGTTATGGAGAAAGCAATAGCAATAAACTAAACAATCATAGTGCTAAGCTAACGGATGGGTCAAGTCAATCACATCATTCTCTAATGATGTGATCCTGTTCATAAATTGACAACTCATGTCTATGGTTAGGAAACTTAACCATCTTTGATTAATGAGCTAGTCAAGTAGAGGCATACTAGTGACACTCTGTTTGTCTATGTATTCACACACGTACTAAGTTTCCCGTTAATACAATTCTAGCATGAATAATAAACATTTATCATGATATAAGGAATTATAAATAACAATTTTATTATTGCCTCTAGGGCATATTTCCTTCAGTGGTGTTTCAGGTGGCGTGAGTTATGAAACAATTCTACATTGTTTTAAATGAAGGCCAAACTCGCAACTCAAATATTCGCCTCCACGATCAGATCATAGAAACTTTATTTTCTTGTTACAATGATTCTCCACTTCACTCTGAAATTCTTTGAACTTTTCAAATGTTTCAGACTTGTGCTTCATTAAGTAAATATACCCATATATACTTAAATCATCTGTGAAGGTCAGAAAATAACGATACCCGCCGCGTGCCTCAACACTCATTAGACCGCATTGAAAGGATCGATATGGTTGACTAGAGGGGGAGGGGGGTGAATAGGCAACTAACAATTTTTAGCTCTTCTTTAACAATTTAAACTTTGCATCAAAGTAGGTTGTCTAGATATGCAACTAGGTGAGCAACCTATATGATGCAACAAAGATAGGAACACAAGCAAGCAAGAGATATATCACAAAAAGGCTTGCACAAGTAAAGGCACGAGATAACCAAGAGTGGAGCCGGTGGAGACGAGGATGTGTTACCGAAGTTCCTTCCCTTTGAGGGGAAGTACGTCTCCGTTGGAGCGGTGTGGAGGCACAATACTCCCCAAGAAGCCACTAGGGCCACCGTATGCTCCTCACGCCCTCACACAATGCGAGATGCCGTGATTCCACTATTGGTGCCCTTGGAGGTGGCGACCGAACCTTTACAAACAAGGTTGGGGCAATCTCCACAAATCAATTGGAGGCTCCCAACGACACCATGAAGCTTCACCACAATGGACTATGGCTCTGCCGTGACCTCAACCATCTAGGGTGCTCAAACACCCAAGAGTAACAAGATCCGCAAGGGATTAGTGGGGGAAATCAAATTTCTCTTGGTGGAAGTGTAGATCGGGGCCTTCTCAACCACTCCCGAGCAAATCAACAAGTTTGATTGGCTAGGGAGTGAGATCGGGCGAAAATGGAGCTTAGAGCAACAATGGAGCTTAGGGTTGGAAGAGGTAGTCAACTAGAGGAAGAAGACACCCCTTTTATAGCTTAGGACAAAAGTCCAACCGTTATCCACCTACCAGCCCGCGACCAGCGATACTACCGCCCCAGACCAGCAGTACTACCGCAGGGCCACGCGGTACTTCCGCTTGCTGACAAGCAGTACTACCGCAAGGCCATGCGGTACTACCATGCGGGCCTGCGGTACTATCGCAACAGCAGCAACAGCTAGGGCAGACCTGTAGCACAAGAGCTGAGGGCGTACTGCCACGGGCGCGGTACTACTGCTCCCCCTTGCGGTACTACCGCAAGGCAGGAAACCCCTAGCCTGGGAAGAGCGCGGATAAAGATACATCCGTGCCTACTTCCGCTGGTAAACGGAAGAAGCAAAAATCCGACACAACACTACCGCAGAGGAGCGGTACTACCGCCTGGCAGCTGTTCCAAGCCGCGTACGGTACTACCGCGCAATGAATGCGGTACTACCGCAGTGGCACAGATGTAAAAAATTACATCCCCCTACTACCGCGAAGGAGCGGTACTTGGCCTGGGGGCCATGGTACTGCGGCTCCAGAGGAGCGGTACTACCGTGGGCACCTGCGGTACTACCACGCCGAAGTGCGGTACTACCGCGGGTGCCCTGCGGTACTACCGCTCAACAAGGAGCAGTACTACCGCAAGCCCACCAACAGCAGTCAGGACAAGGGAAAAACCGGATCAACGGAGGATGCTCCAAAGTGCAGGGGAAAGGAGGGGACAAGGAAGAAAACGTGTACGTGATGATTCCACCCAAACCTTTCTGACGTGGGCCCCCTCTTAATAGTACGGCTTTCCTACGACTCAAATCCACCAAAAAAACGTAGAAAAGACGCCGTCTTCAATAGTCTTCGAGGGGCACCAAACTGTCTTGTGCCTAGCGATGAAACGTTTGGGATAGTCAAGGCACACGATTAGTCCACAAAATCACCAAAACACCTTAGGGATAAATATGCCCTTACAATCTCCCCCTTTTTGGTGACAATACGGGATTTGCATAGAGGAAATAAGGTTAAGCAATCACAAAACCCTCCTCTCTAGAATATAGACGGGCTCCCCCTAGATGTGTGCCAACTAGATGGGTGCTTTGGACTGCACGACACACATACTAAGATCAAAGCTCCCCCTATATTACAGAGACAAGGCATATCTTGCAAAAGTAAGGCTAACACTAGACAAGATAGTAAATACGAGCATAACAAGTAGCACAAACATAAGCTCACTAGGATAGAATAGAGTGCATATGTCTTACACCATATGAAGGATAAGTCTCAAGGGCGCAAACTAAACCAAAACAAACAAGGTCCAAATGACAAAGCAAACACCAAAGACGACACGACACACAAGAACGCAAATCCCTACACTCTCTCCCCCTTTGGCATCGAGACGCCAAAAAGTCAGAGAGGACACCTACACATAAGGGGTGGCTCAGGCAGAGAAATCATCCCAATGCTCCTCGTGCTCCTCGTCAGACTCGGCGGTGGGGACGGTCTCCTCGATGTCCTCCTCAGAACTAGTCCACTTGAAACCTTGCTTCGCCATCCAAGCAGCCTCTGGTGTGATGGCATCCTCAGAACCGCCAGAGACATCCTCTCCAAAGAGCCTCATGACCTTCTTGTCGCGGCGGCGACTCTCCTTGGATGCCACATGAGTCATGTACTGCCCCTTCGCCTGCATGCAGAAGAGAGTCTTCATCTTGGCCTTCAACTTCTTGGCCCATGACGGCTCAGAGAAAGGTTGGGAAGACTCAGCAGCACGGTCCTCAGCAACATCCTCTGCACCAGCCTCCTCCTCACCAACATCCCTCCTAGCAGCAGACGCCTCAGCACGGGTAGTAGTGTTGGCCCAGTTGGGCTTGATGCGGAGACTGATGGACTCATGCCGAATCCAGTATGGAGCAAGGAACTCATCACCAGGGTACATCTTCTCCCAAGTCGTGGAGATCAACAGAAATAGGTATGGTCCATAGATAGGTACCTTGTGGGTGTACACCACAAACCGAAGCTCACATCACATGATGTGTGAGACATCAAGTGGCTGAGTCTGAGACGAACGTGCCTCCGCACACAGGAGCATCATGTCCACCAGATAGGAATGAACCTTGTCCTTGTCGCCAATGCGAAGGAACAGAGTGTTGCGGAAGATGCGATGCATGATATCCATAAAAGAGTTCAGCACCTAAGTCGACTTGCCACTGGGAAGCACCTTCTCAACATAGTATGGCTGAAGCAAGTTCTTGTTAGCAGACTCAGAATTGGCATGGGGGCGAACACCAACGGGTGTGTGAAGCCCGTCATCAGGAACGTTGAGCAGACCCATGAACTCCTTCCAGGTAGCAGACAACTGACGGCCATTGGTCATCCAGGTCATCCTCCGCTCATCCCCGGGGTGAAAGTGAACTGAGGCAAAGAACTGACAGATAAGCTCAGGATCATAGTCAAGGTGGAAAGAGATCACATGTTCAATACCGAACTGCTCCACCAAATCCAGAGCTTCTCCAAAGTAGTCACGAAACTTGTCCTTCCTCATGTGATTCATGTCTATCCACTTGACATCCACGTAGGTGTTTTGCTTGTTCTTGATAACATCCAGATAAATGAGAGCCTGCTGCTTGGTCCAAAACAACTCAGTGCCTCTAAGGATAGCATGAGCATTCACATAAGGGTTGATCTTCCAGTGTTCAATGTACTCATTCAGGGGAATCTCATCCATGCCCTTAGCAGGTTCCTTTTGCTTGCTGGCAATGGTCTTGACATTGCGCTTGGGGGCATTGGAGCCCTCTGGTGCTTCATCTTGAGGATTGCGCAGTCGCTTGGAGCCAGTGTCACGACTGGGATTGGAACGGCGAGAGCCACCACCTAAGACACAAGAGAAAGCACACACAAAGAGCAAAAAGAATCAATGCAAAGACCACGACAAAGCAAGGGAAATAGGTAGAAATCATACGGGATAAATGCCACAAGGGAGATGGGACAACAACGGTTGTGCTGCCTGGTCATGCGGTACTAAAATTTTAGTACCGCTCCTAGTCGTGGTAGTACCGTGTGAGGATACGGTAGTACCATGGCTTGGAGCGGTAGTAAGGCCTTAGTGCCACAGAACATGCGGTAGTACCGCACTGAACGAGCGGTAGTACCGCATCAGAGGTACGGTAGTACCGCACCGCGTCAGATCCGAGCCTACTTTTGAATCTGAGAAGACGCGCGAAACCACGACGGAACTACGGTTGATCACATCTACCATGGGACAATATATCAAGTAAAATGTCTGCGCAACACTACTCTCCTACAACCTTGTCTTGCAAAGATTTGGCCTAAAATCTCAAGAACACAAGCATCTCCCCAAAAACCTAGAGACAAGAGAACCAACAAGAGAGGGATTTGGGGAAAAACCTTGGTCCATGGCAAGAGGAAGTGGCGGGGAACGATCCCACCGGTCGGAATTCAAAGAGAGCAGCCGGAGACGGAGATCCGGCGAGGGGCTCCGGTCCTGTTCTTGAGCGAGAGAGAGAGAGAGAGAGACGAAGTGGGGGAAACTGACGAATGGGTATGGGGAAGTTATAACCCCCCGTTCCCGTCCTTATCCCCATGCGCCACCGACAGCGCGGTAGTACCGCGTATCATCGCGGTAGTACCACTTGGGCGGAAGGACCGCACCAAAATGGTAGTACCGCTCCCCCAGGCGGTAGTACCGCGCTGGGCCGGTAGTACCGTACACTCCACGCACGGTAGTACCGTGGCAGGCCGCGGTAGTACTGTGAGCTCAGGAAGAAGCACATTTCCAACACAAGAGAAAGAGTGATCTTCGCACGGAAACTTCAAACGAACACCACACCACCCAACAAGCTCAAACACGAGGAGAAGAAGGGGCAAAAAGACAACAAGAGACGACCACGAGACACAACCTCTCCAATGAGAGGGCGGTGGCCGGAGCCACCTATGTTTGAGTCAATTGGTATGGCACCGCGAAGGATTATCCTTCGGCCCATGACCAAAACTCGTCTTTGAAGCACAAGTACCATCAAACATGGCTAATGTGAAAGACTTGATCAATTTATGCATAATGGGGGGAGGGAGAGTTCATTGAGAGAACAACATTCCCCCTATGTCCATGCCTACATCTAAACAAGATAACACGTTGAGTATGGTGGGGTGTGCAAGGGTTCAAACAATATTGCTCGAATCAATGATATTTAGCTCATGCCTTAACTCGCGAAATCTCGCTTCATCCAGCGGCTTCGTGAAAATATCAGCAAGGTTATCATGAGTGTTGACATAGTTGAGCTCGATCTCCCCTCGCCTAATGTGATCCCGGATGAAGTGATACCGAATCTCAATATGCTTCGTCTTGAAGTGTTGCACCGGGTTGAGAGAAATCTTAATGGCACTTTCATTGTCACACCAAAGAGGCACTTTGTCACAAATGACACCGTAATCCTTTAAAGTTTGCCTCATCCATAAGAGTTGTGCACAACAACTACCGGTCGCTACATACTCCGCTTCGGTGGACGAGAGAGACACACAACTTTGCTTTTTGGAAGACCAACTTACCAAAGAGGAACCAAGGAATTGGCACCCTCCGGAAGTGGACTTCCTATCCACTTTGTCTCCCGCCCAATCCAAGTCCGAATAACCTACAAGCTTGAAGTTTGCTCCTCTTGGGTACCATAAGCCAAAGTTTGGGGTATGAGCCAAATAGCGAAAGATTCGTTTGACCGCCACATAGTGACTTTCCTTAGGTGCGGCTTGAAACCGTGCACAAATTCTCACACTCAACATGATATCCGGTCTAGATGCACAAAGGTAAAGCAAGGAGCCAATCATGGAGCGATATACCTTTTGATCCACCGCTTTACGATTGGGATCAATGTCAAGTTGACACTTGGTGGGCATGGGAGTGGACGCCGGCTTGACATCACTTAGCTTGAATCTCTTAAGCATGTCTTGAGTGTATTTGGCTTGGTTGATGAAGGTTCCTTCTCTCCTTTGCTTCACTTCGAACGCGAGAAAGAACTTCAACTCTCCCATGGAAGACATCTCGAACTTTGAGGTCATGAGAGCGGCAAATTCCTCATTGAAAGCTTTGTTAGGGGAACCAAAGATAATATCATCAACATATAATTGGCACACAAACAACTCCCCTTTGACCTTCTTAGTAAAAAGAGTGGGGTCGATTAGCCCAACTTCAAAACCACGGTCTTGTAACAACTCGGTAAGGTGGTCATACCACGCACGTGGGGCTTGTTTAAGGCCATAGAGTGCCTTATCGAGTTGATACACATGATCGGGAAAGTAGGGATCCTCGAAACCAGGGGGTTGCTTGACATAAACCAATTCATCAATAGGACCATTAAGAAAGGCACTCTTCACATCCATTTGTTGTAACTTAAAGTTATGATGAGAAGCATATGCAATCAACATGCGAATGGATTCAAGACGAGCAACGGGAGCAAAGGTTTCACCGTAGTCGATACCCTCGACTTGGGAGTAGCCTTGTGCTACCAAGCGAGCCTTGTTGCGAATGATAATCCCATGAGCATCTTGCTTGTTCTTAAATATCCACTTGGTTCCAATGACATTGTGGTTCACCGTCGGCCTTGGCACCAATCTCCACACGTTGTTGCGCTCGAAGTTGTTGAGTTCTTCGTGCATGGCATTGAGCCAATCCGGATCTTCGAGCGCCTCATAGACCTTTTGGGGCTCAACACAAGAGACAAACACGTGATGTTCACAATAGTTTTCTAATTGTCTATGAGTGCTTACCCCCTTTCTTAAGCTTCCAAGCACATTTTCCATGAGATGATCCTTGGTGGAGAGCTTGGAAGCAACCTTGGCGGCACGAAGCTCCAATTCCTCCTCAGGGTGAGACGAGGAGTGGTCACTTGATCATCTTGAGCGTCGTCTTGAGCTTGTTCTCGTTCTCGTGGAAGCTCTTGATCTTGAACTTGCTCAGAGGAGGGAACTTGACCTTGGGCATCACTTGATGTTACAACACCATCTTGATATTGATCTTGCCCTTGGTCTTGTTCATGAGGTTGAGGGCCCTCACTTTGTTCTTCGGAAGCGTGTGGGTCTTGGTTTGGTGAAGGTTCCACTTGAGTAGAACATTGTCCTTCTCCTTCGGCCAAAAGGGGTTCCTCAATGGGTAGATAAGACCAACACCCATTCTTCTTATGGTTTGAGGAGGAATTTCATCACCTAGATCACAAGTACCACTTTGCACCACTTGGGAGCCGTTATTCTCATCAAACTCCATGTTACACGTTTCCTCAATAAGTCCTGTGGACTTATTGAGAACACGGTAAGCATGAGAGTTTGTAGCATAACCAACAAATATGCCCTCATGAGCTCTAGCCTCAAATTTAGACAAACGGACACCTTTCTTGAGAATGAAACACTTACACCCGAACACCCGGAAGTACTTGAGGTTGGGCTTGTTACCGGTGAGTATCTCATATGGAGTCTTGTTCAAGCCTTTGCGGAGGTAGAGCCAATTAGATGCATGTCACGCGGTGTTGATGGCTTCGGCCCAAAAGTTGTAGGGAGACTTGAACTCCGCCATCATGGTCCTTGCCACATCCATCAACGTCCGGTTCTTCCTCTTCGCTACACCATTTTGTTGAGGGGTATAAGGTGCGGAATATTGGTGCTTGATTCCCTCATCACTCAAAAACTCATCCAAGGTGTAGTTCTTGAACTCGGAGCCGTTGTCGCTTCTTATTGTCAATATCTTTGTATTATGTTGTCGTTGAGCTTCATTTGAAAAGTCGATGACGGTTTGTTGGGTCTCACTCTTCCTCTTGAAGAAATATACCCAAGTGTATCTTGAATAGTCATCTACAATCACCAAGCAATACTTTCTACCCCAAGACTATCAAAGTATGGAGGTCCAAAGAGATCCAAGTGAAGGAGCTCCAAGGGCCTCTTCGAATAGATGATAGTCGTGGGAGGGTGAGCCTTCTCATGTAGCTTTCCTTCGATGCAAGCACTGCAAGCACGATCTTTGGCAAAACTAACATTTGTTAGTCCACGGACATGGTCCCCCTTGAGAAGACTTTGCAAAGATCTCATATTGACGTGGGCTAAATGGCGATGCCAAAGCCATCCCACGTCAACTTTAGCCATTAGGCATGTCGCGGTCTTAGTGGGTCGCTCCAAAAAGTTAATCACATAGAGACCGTTCTCGACATGCCCAACAAAGGCTACTTTAAGAGTCTTGCTCCAAAAGAGGGCCACGGAATCAATATCAAAGAAAGTGGCAAAGCCCATGAGTGCTAGTTGATGAACGGAAAGTAAATTGTATGCAAGGGACTCAACAAGCCTGACCTTCTCGATCGTAAGATCATGAGAAATGACAACTTTGCTGAGTCCCAATACCTTAGAAGACGAGGCATCACCCCACTCAACATTGGTGGGCATGGATGGAATCTTTTGCACGTCCTCCACCAAGTCCTTGCTTCCGGTCATATGATTAGTAGCTCCACTATCGAGCAACCATGATCCCCCACCGGAAGCAAACACCTACAAGAGATCAATGCTTGGTTTTAGGTACCCATTTTTAATAGGTCCTTTGATGTTAGTAACAAGGGTCTTAGGAACCCAAATAGACCATTCAATGTACTCATAAGGAGAACCAACAAATTTAGCATAAACATGCCCATCACTAGCGCGGCACAACACGTAAGAAGGGTTGAAGTCCCCGGCTTTGTTGGGAAGGGGAGCGTTTCCCTTCTTGGCACAAATACCCCTCATGGAGTTTTTCTCCTTCTCCTTAGTAGCACCCCCACCCTCCTTCACAAAGGTTTGCATGAGAGGAGGAGGTCATTTGGCTTTGTCATTCTTCTTCTTGTTCTTGGACTTGGGCACGTACCCAATCCCTTCCTTGGCCACAACTCCCTTTTGGTTGGTCAAGAGGTCGTTGAGGTTCTTCTCGCCTTGTATGCAAGAAGCAAGATCTTTCTCAAGTTGCACCTTTAGCTTAGCGTTCTCCTCAACAAGATGCACATGCTCACAACACGGGTTAGTAGCATTTGCATTAACAATTAACATTATACGAGGAAAAGTGGCTTTTTCCTTGGTTAGCTTTACTTGAAGTTGATCATGGGACTCTTTGAGGCTAGCGTGAGCACCCTTCAAGACCTTGTGAGCCTTGTCAAGTAGATCAAACTCCTCTTTGAGTCTAGCAAGATCAACCTCAAGTTCGGCCTTCTCGGAGTTTAGCACACGCGAAACAATGAGAGCATGATCAAAATCTTTCTTTAACTTAGCATGATCAACATTGTGTGACTCCTCAAGAGCCAAACGAAGACCACACTCTTCCTCAAGAGCATTGGAAAGATCCGAGATCTCATCGGCATAGTCACGACTATGCCCCTCCATCTTGGAGATATTATCTTCATGAGACTCGATCATGTCATTGGCTTCACCGAGTTGTTCCAAGAGAGCAATAAAATGCTTCTTGGATTTACCCTTGAGTTTACCCATACAGGACTCAAGCTCATTTTCCTCCACATTAGATCCCCCACATTCATCAATGCAATCCGTCAAGGAAGGATTATTAATGATGGTAGTTTTGATGTTGGGAGTTACCTTGTTGGTGGCTTTAGCCATGAGACACTTGGCGGTGATGTTCTCATTGGGTGAGTCGAAGAGAGATACTCGTGGAGTTTTTGTAATGGCAACGGATGCCATGGCCACCGACTCACCATCTTCATCATCCTCATGGTACTCTTCTTGAACCACCAATGCCTTGTGAGGGATTTTCTTGGTGAAGTTGTTCTTGTTGGGGAAAGACTTGGCTTTGTCCTTTCGAATGAGCTTGCTACCATTGTCTTCCCTCTTCTCATACGGGCACTCTGCAACAAAGTGACTCACATTGCCACAATTGTAGCAAGTCCTTACATGTTGCTTGCTCTTCGTGCCACTTGAGTTGTTCTTGTTGAAGTTTGGCCTTGAGTTTTTCTTACTCCAAAATTGCCTTGAAGCAAGTGCCATGTGTTCATGATAGGCATAGTTTGTATCTTCGGGGTTGCTTTCCTCTTCTTCTTCCTCTTCACCACAAACCTTGGCCTTTAATGCAAGGTTGGGCTTATTTTCCCTTTGAGAGCGAAGCACCGCATTGTCGGTGGTCTTGTCCAAGATGTTCATAGCCACAAACTCATCCAACACTTCACTTGAGGTCAAAGTTTGGAAGTCCGGCCTTTGACGAATGACGGAGGACATGGCCTTGTGGTAAGGCATCATTGCCTTGAGGAATTTGCGCTTGATCCAATTGTCATCCGTGTCCTTGCTCCCGTGATCTCGGAGTGAGACCGCGAGTTTGGTTACTCTCCGATAAAGCTCACGGGGTTCTTCATCTTCTTTCATAGCAAACTCAACGACTTCATCTTGCAATACTTCATAGTTGGAGCGTTGAATGCTCGCGCTTCCCCGGTAGAGAGAGACAACACAAAGCCATGCATCTTTGGCCAAGGCGAAGGGCCGAAGATGAGGAAGATCTTCGGGTGGAATTGCATCTTGTATGATGAAAAGAGCATTCTCATTGAATTGATTATCCATGGCTTCTCGAGGAGTGAAGTTGCTTGGATCGTGCGGATGAAAACCTTCTTCAATGATTCTCCAAAGATTAGTGTTCACATGATTTAAATGACGCTTAAAGCGATAAACCCAAGAATCAAAGTCCTCATTTTTCACAATCTTAGGGGGAGGACCGGCATGGTTCAAATGAGTGGAAGGAACCGGTCCACCATAAACAACTGGTGGTTCCACATGAGCAAAGATGACGGTGCCATTTTTACCACTAGAAGAAGGAGCCTTTTCACTACTAGCTTCCCCCTTGTCAGAGATAGCATCCGTCACCTTGTCAGTGGGATCACCCACTTTCAACGGTGCGGTGGATAGTTTAAGCCCTTCAAGGAATTTAGTAAACATGCTTTCAACCTCGGTCGTCATGGAGGTTTTCAATGTCTCCAAGGCCACATTGAACTCCTCATGAGAGACCGAGGTTCCCTCATCGCCCGTAGACGAGATCGGATTCACACCGGAGTGTTCCTCCACACCGTCTACGGTATCAACCATACTCTTCGGACGGTAAAGTCCTTAACAAAGAGATGAGGCTCTGATACCAATTGAAAGGATCAATATGGTTGACTAGAGGGGGGGGGTGAATAGGCAACTAACATTTTTTAGCTTTTCTTTAACAATTTAAACTTTGCATCAATGTAGGTTGTCTAGATATGCAACTAGGTGAGCAACCTATATGATGCAACAAAGATAGGAACACAAGCAAGCAAGAGATATATCACAAAAAGGCTTGCACAAGTAAAGGCACGAGATAACCAAGAGTGGAGCCGGTGGAGACGAGGATGTGTTACCGAAGTTCCTTACCATTGAGGATAAGTACGTCTCCGTTGGAGCGGTGTGGAGGCACAATACTCCCCAAGAAGCCACTAGGGCCACCGTATTCTCCTCAGGCCCTCACACAATGCGGGATGTCGTGATTCCACTATTGGTGCCCTTGGAGGCGGCAACCGAACCTTTACAAACAAGGTTGGGGCAATCTCCACAACTCAATTGGAGGCTTCCAACGACACCACGAAGCTTCACCACAATGGACTATGGCTCCGCGGTGACCTCAACCGTCTAGGATGCTCAAACACCCAAGAGTAACAAGATCCGCAAGGGATTAGTGGGGGGAATCAAATTTCTCTTGGTGGAAGTGTAGTTGGGGCCTTCTCAACCACTCCCAAGTAAATCAACAAGTTTGATTGGCTAGGGAGTGAGATCGGGCGAAGATGGAGCTTAGAGCAACAATGGAGCTTAGGGTTGGAAGAGGTAGTCAACTAGAGAAAGAAGACACCCCTTTTATAGCTAGGACAAAAATCCAACCGTTATCCACCTACCAGCCCGCGACCAGCGGTACTACCGCAGGGCCACGCGGTACTTCCGCTTGCTGACAAGCGATACTACCGCAAGGCCACGTGGTACTACCGTGCGGGCCCGTGGTACTACCGCAGCAGAGCAGCTAGGGCAGACAGGTAGCACAAGAGCTGAGGGCGGTACTACCGCGGGCGCGGTACTACCGCTCCCCCTTGCGGTACTACCGCAAGGCGGGAAACCCCTAGCCTGGGAAGAGCGCGGATAAAGATACTTCCGTGCCTACTTTCCGCTAGTAAACGGAAGAAGCAAAAATCCGACACAGTACTACCGCAGAGGGGCGGTACTACCTCCTGGTAGCTGTTCCAGGCCGCGTACGGTACTACCGCGCAATGAATGCGGTACTACCGCAGTGGCACGGATGTAAAAAATTACATCCCCCTACTACCGCGAAGGAAAGGTACTTGGCCTGGGGGCCACGGTACTGCGGCTCCAGAGGAGCGGTACTACCGTGGGCACCTGCGGTACTACCGTGCCGAAGTGCGGTACTATCGCGGGTGCTTGCGGTACTACCGCTCAACAAGGAGCAGTACTACCGCAAGCCCACCAACAGCAGTCAAGACAAGGGAAAAACGGATCAACGGAGGATGCTCCAAAGTGCAGGTGAAAGGAGGGGACAAGGAAGAAAACGTGTACGTGATGATTCCACCCAAACCTTTCTGACGCGGACCCCCTCTTAATAGTACGACTTTCCTACGACTCAAATCCACCAAAAAGAAACGTAGAAAAGACGCCGTCTTCAACAGTCTTCGAGGGGCACCAAACCGTCTTGTGCCTAGCGATGAAACGTTTGGGATACTCAAGGCACACGATTAGTCCGCAAAAGCATTGTCATCAATCACCAAAACACCTTAGGGATAAATATGCCCTTACACGCATACATCGGTATGTATTATTTCCAATAAGTCATTAGCTCGCTCCATTGTTCCGGAGAACGGAGTTTTAGTCATATTGCCCATGAGGCATGGTTCGCAAGTATCAAATGATTCATAATCAAGTGATTCCAAAAGTCCATCCGCATGGAGTTTCTTCATGCGCTTTACACCAATATGACCTAAACGACAATGCCACAAATATGTTGCAATATGATTATTAACTTTGCATCTTTTGGCATCAATATTATGAGTATGTGTATCACTACGATCGAAATTCAATAAACCATTCACTTTGGGTGTATGACCATAGAAGGTTTTATTCATGTAAACAGAACAACAATTATTCTTTGACTTAAATGAATAATCGTATTGCAATAAATATGATCCATTTATATTCATGCTCAACGCAAACACCAAATAACATTTATTTAGGTTCAACACTAATCCTGAAGGTAGAGGGAGTGTGCGATGGTGATCGTATCAACCTTGGAATCACTTCCAACATACATCATCACTTCGTGCTTAACTAGTCTCTGTTCATTCTGCAAGTCCTGTTTCAAGTTACTAATCTTAGCAACTGAACCGGTATCAAATACCAGGGGTTACTACGAACACTAGTAAAATACACATCAATAACATGTATATCAAATATACCTTTGTTCACTTTGCTATCCTTCTTATCCGCCAAGTATTTGGGGCAATTCCGCTTCCAGTGACCATTTCCTTTGCAGTAGAAGCACTCAGTTTCAGGCTTGGGTCTAGCTTTGGGCTTCTTCTTGGGAGTGCCAACTTGCTTGCCATTCTTCTTGAAGTCCCTTTCTTGCCCTTTTCCTTGAAACTTGTGGTCTTATTAACCATCAACACTTGATAATCTTTTCCTGACTTCTACCTCTGCGGCCTTAAGCATTGCGAAGAGCTCAGGAATTGTTTCAGTCATCCCTTGCATATTATAGTTCATCACGAAGTTCTAGTAGCTTGGTGATAGTGACTAGAGAACTCTATCAATCACTATCTTATCTGGAAGATTAACTCCCACTTGATTCAAGCGATTGTAGTACTTAGACATTCTGAGCACATGCTCACTGGCTGAGCTATTCTCCTCCATCTTGTAGGCAAAGTACTCGTCAGAGGTCTCATACCTCTCGACACGGGCATGCTACTAAAATACCAATTTGAACTCTTGGAACATCTCATATGCTCCGTGGCATTCAAAACATTTTTCAAGTCCCGGTTCTAAGTCGTAAAGCATGGCGCACTAAAATATTAAGTAGTCATCATATCGAGCTTGCCAAACATTCATAATGTCCGCATCTGCTCCTGCAATAGGTCTATCACCTAGCGTTGCATCAAGGACATAATTCGTCTGTGCAGCAATGAGGATAATTCTCAAATCACAGACCTAGTCTGTATCATTTCTACTATCATCTTTCAACTTAGTTTTCTCTAGGCACATATCAAAAATAGAGAAGCTATATCGCAAGCTATTGATCTACAACATAGATATGCAAAAACGATAAGACTAAGCTCATGATAAATTAAGTTCAAAAAATTAAATTACTAAAGAACTCCCACTTAAATAGATATCCTTCAAGTCATCTAAGTGACACGTGATCCAAATCAACTAAGCCATGTCTGATCATCACATGAGATGGGGTATGAAGGAAAGATGCCCTAGAAGCAATAATAAAGTTGTTATTTATATTTCCTTATATCATGATAAATGTTTATTATTCATGCTAGAATTGCATTAACTGGAAACTTAGTACATGTGTGAATACATAGACAAACAGAGTGTCACTAGTATGCCTCTACTTGACTAGCTCGTTGAATCAAGGATGGTTATGTTTCCTAACAATACACATGAGTTGTCACTTCATTAACGGGATCACATCATTAGAGAATGATGTGATTGACTTGACCCATCCGTTAGCTTAGCACGATGATCGTTTAGTTTATTGCTATTGCTTTTTCCATAACTTATACATGTTCATATGACTATGAGATCATGCAACTCCCGAATACCAGAGGAACACTTAGTGTTCTATCAAACGTCACAACGTAACTGGGTGACTATAAAGATGCTCTACAGGTGTCTCTGATGGTGTTTGTTGAGTTGGCATAGATCGAGATTAGGATTTGTCACTCCGAGTATCGGAGAGGTATCTCTGGGCCCTCTCGGTAATGCACATCACTATAAGCCTTGCAAGCAATGTAACTAATGAGTTAGTTACGGGATGATGCATTACGAAACGAGTAAAGAGACTTTCCGGTAACGAGATTGAACTAGGTATTGAGATACCGACGATCGAATCTCGGCCAAGTAACATACCGATGACAAAGGGAACAACGTATGTTGTTATGCGGTTTGACCGATAAAGATCTTCGTAGAATATGTAGGAACCAATATGAGCATCCAGATTCCGCTATTGGTTATTGACCGGAGATGAGCCTCGGTCATGTCTACATAGTTCTCGAACACGTAGGGTCCGCGCGCTTAACGTTCGGTGACGATCGGTATTATGAGTTTATGTGTTTTGATGTACTGAAGGTAGTTTGGAGTCCCGGATGTGATCACGGACATGACGAGGAGTCTTGAAATGGTCGAGACATAAATATCGATATATTGGATTACTATGTTTGGACATAGAAAAGGTTTCGAGAGAGTTCAGGCATATACCGGAGTACCGGGGGGTTACCGGAACCCACCGGGGAGTCAATGGGCCTTAATGGGCCATAGTGGAAAGGAGGAGGAGGCGGCCAAGGTGGGGGCACGCCCCCCAAGCCCAATCTGAATTGGGAGGGGGGACGGCCCCCTTCCTTCTCTCCTTCTCCCTCTTCCTTCCCTCTCCTAGTCCAACTAGGGAAGGGGGAATCCTACTCCCACCGGGAGTAGGACTCCCCCCTTGGGCGCACCTAGGAGGCCGACCCTCTCCCCCTCCTCCACTCCTTTATTTATGGGGGGAGGAGGGCACCCCATAGACACACAAGTTGATCATTGATCGCTTAGCCGTGTGCGGTGCCCCCCTCCACAATAATCCACCTCGGTCATATTGTAGCAGTGCTTAGGCGAAGCCTTGTTCCGGTAGCATAATCATCACCGTCTTCACGCCGTCGTGCTGATGAAGCTCTCCCTCGACACTCAGCTGGATCGAGAGTTCGTGGGATGTCACCGAGATGAACGTGTGCTGATCACGGAGGTGCTGTACTTTCGGTACTAGGATCGGTCGGATCGTGAAGACGTGCGACTACATCAACCGCGTTGTCCAAATGCTTCCGCTTATGGTCTACGAGGGTACGTGGACAACACTCTTCCCCTCTCGTTGCTATGCATCACCATGATAGATCTTGCGTGTGCATAGGATTTTTTTTGAAATTACTACATTCCCCAACAGAGGCATCCGAGCCAGGTCTATGCGTAGATGTTATATGCATGAGTAGAACACAAAGGAGTTGTGGGCGTGGGTATATGCATATTGCTTGCCGTCAATAGTTGATTCATGATTCAACGGTATTGTTGGATGAAGCAGCCCAGACCGACATTACGCGAACGCTTACGCGAGACTGGTTCTACCGACGTGCTTCACACACATGTGGCTGGTGGGTGTCAGTTTCTCCAACTTTAGTTGAATTGGATTCAATGAACAGAGTTCTTTCTGAAGATCAAAAAGCAATCACTATACCCGTTGTGGTTTTTGATGCGTAGGTAAGAACGGTTCTTGCTCCGCCCGTAGCAGCCACGTAAAACTTGCAACAACAAAGTAGAGGACGTCTAACTTGTTTTTGCAGGGCATGTTGTGATGTGATATGGTCAAGACATGATGCTAAATTTTATTATATGAGATGATCATGTTTTGTAACACAGTTATCGGCAACTGGCAGGAGCCGTATGGTTGTCGCTTTATTGTATGAAATGCAATCGCCATGCAATTGCTTTACTTTATCACTAAGCGGTAGCGATAGTCGTAGAAGCAATAGTTGGCGAGAAGACAACGATGCTTCGATGGAGATCAAGGTGTCAAGCCGGTGAAGATGGTGATCATGACGGTGCTTTGGAGATGGAGATCAAAGGCACAAGATGACGATGGCCATATCATATCACTTATATTGATTGCATGTGATGTTTATCCTTTATGCATCTTATTTTGCTTAGTTCGGCAGTAGCATTATAAGATGATCTCTCACTAAATTTCAAGGTATAAGTGTTCTCCCTGAGTATGCATCGTTGCTACAGTTCGTCGTGCCGAGACACCACGTGATGATTGGGTGTGATAAGCTCTACGTTCACATACAACGGGTGCAAGCCAGTTTTGCACACGCAGAATACTCGGGTTAAACTTGACGAGCCTAGCATATGCAGATATGGCCTCGGAACACTGAGACCGAAAGGTCGAGCGTGAATCATATAGTAGATATGATCAACATAGTGATGTTCACCATTGAAAACTACTCCGTCTCACGTGATGATTAGACGTGGTTTAGTTGATATGGATCACGTGATCACTTAGATGATTAGAGAGATGTCTATCTAAGTGGGAGTTCTTAAGTAATTTGATTAATTGAACTTTAATTTATCATGAACTTAGTACCGGATAGTATTTTGCATGTCTATGTTGTTTTAGATAGATGGCCCGTGTTGTTGTTCCATTGAATTTTAATGCGTTCCTAGAGAAAGCTAAGTTGAAAGATGATGATAGCAACTACACAGACTGGGTCAGTAACTTGAGGATTATCCTCATTCCTGCACAGAAGAATTACATCCTGGAAGCACCGCTAGGTGACAAACTCGCTGCATGAGCAACGCTAGATGTTATGAACACCTGGCAGAGCAAAGCTGATGACTGCTCGATAGTTCAATGTGCCATGCTTTATGGTTTAGAACCGGGACTTAAACGACATTTTGAATGTCATGGAGCATATGAAATGTTCCAGGAGTTGAAGTTAATATTTCAAGCAAATGCCCGGATTGAGAGATATGAAGTCCCCAATAAGTTCTACCGCTGCAAGATGGAGGAGAATAGTTCTATCAGTGAACATATACTCAGAATGTCTGGGTACCACAACCACTTGACTCAGCTGGGAGTTAATCTTCCTGATGATAGTGTCATTGACAGAGTTCTTCAATCACTGCCACCAAGCTACAAGAGCTTCGTGATGAACTATAATATGCAAGGGATGTATAAGACGATTCCTGAGCTCTTCGCAATGCTAAAGGTTGTGGAGGTAGAAATCAAGAAGGAGCATCAAGTGTTGATGGTCAACAAGACCACCAGTTTCAAGAAAAAGGGTAAAGGGAAGAAGGGAAATTCAAGAAGAGCAAGCCAGTTGCTGCTCAAGTGAAGAAACCCAAGTCTGGACCTAAGCCCAAGACTAAGTGCTTCTACTGCAAAGGGACTGGTCACTGGAAGCGGAACTACCCCAAGTATTTGGCGGAGAAGAAGGATGGCAAAGTGAAAGCTATATTTGATATACATGTTATTGATGTGTACCTTACTAATGCTCGCAGTAGTGCCTGGGTATTTGATATTGGTTCAATTTCTAACATTTGCAACTCAAAACAGGGCTACCGATTAAGCGAAGATTGGCTAATGACGAGGTGACGATGCACGTGGGAAATGGTTCCAAAGTCGATGTGATCGCCGTCGGCACGCTACCTCTACATCTACCTTCGGGATTAGTTTCAGACCTAAATAATTATTATTTGGTGCCAGCGTTGAGCATGATTATATCTGGATCTTGTTTGATGCGAGACGGTTATTCATTTAAATCAAAGAATAATTGTTGTTCTATTTATATGAGTAATATCTTTTATGGTCATGCACCCTTATGAGTGGTCTGTTTTTACTAGATCTTGATAGTAGTGATACACATGTTCATAGTATTGAAGCCAAAAGATGCAGAGTTGATAATGATAGTGCAACTTATTTGTGGCACTGCCTTTTGGGTCATATTGGTGTAAAGCGCATGTAGAAACTCTATTCTAATGGACTTCTGGAATCACTTGATTATGAATCACTTGGTACTTGCGAACCATGCCTCATGGGCAAGATGACTAAAACTCCGTTCTCTGGAACAATGGAGCGAGGAACAGAGTTATTGGAAATCATACATACTGATGTATGTGGGCCAATGAACATTGAGGCTCGCAACGGATATCGTTATTTTCTCACCTTCACAGATGATTTGAGTCGATATGGGTATATCTACTTAATGAAACATAAGTCTGAAACATTTGAAAAGTTCAAAGAATTTCAGAGTGAAGGGAAAATCATTGTAACAAGAAAATAAAGTTCATACAACCTGATCGTGGAGGATAATATTTGAGTTACGAGTTTGGTCTTCATTTGAAACAATGCAGAATAGTTTCGCAACTCACGCCACCCGGAACACCACAGCGTAATGGTGTGTCCGAATGTCGTAACCGTACTTTACTAGATATGGTGCGATCTATGATGTCTCTTACTGATTTACCGCTATCATTTTGGGGTTATGCTTTAGAGACGGCTGCATTCACGTTTAATAGGGCACCATCAAAATCCATTGAGATGACACCTTATGAACTATGGTTTGGCAAGAAACCCAAGTTTTCGTCTCTTTAAGTTTGGGGCTGCGATGCTTATGTGAAAAAGCTTCAACCTGATAAGCTCGAACCCAAATCAAAGAGATGTGTCTTCATAGGATACCCAAAGGAGATTGTTGGGTACACCTTCTATCACAGATCCGAAGGCAAGATATTCGTTGCTAAGAATGGATCCTTTCTAGAGAAGGAGTTTCTCTCGAAAGAAGTGAGTGGGAGGAAAGTAGAACTTGATGAGGTAATTTTACCGACTCCCTTATTGGAAAGTAGTTCATCACTGAAATCAGTTCCAGTGAGTCCTTCACCAGTAAGTGAGGAAGCTAATGATGATGATCATGAAACTTCTGATCAAGTTACTACCGAACCTCGTAGGTCAATCAGAGTAAGATCCACACCAGAGTGGTATGATAATCCTATTCTGGAGGTCATGTTACTTGACCATGACGAACCTACGAACTATGAGGAAGCGATGATGAGCCCAAATTCCGCAAAATGGCTTGAGGCCATGAAATCTAAGATGGGATCCATGTAGGAGAACAAAGTGTGGACTTTGGTTGACTTGCCCAATGATCGGCAAGGCATCGAGAATAAATGGATCTTCAAGAAGAAGACTGACGCTGACGGTAATGTTACTGTCTACAAAGCTCGACTTGTTGCGAAAGGTTTTGGACAAGTTCAAGGAGTTGACTACGATGAGACCTTCTCACCCGTAGCGATGCTTAAGTCCGTCCGAATCATGTTAGCAATTGCCGCATTTTATGATTATGAAATTTGGCAAATGGATGTAAAAATTGCATTCCTGAATGGATTTCTGGAAGAAGAGTTGTATATGATGCAACCTGAAGATTTTATCGATCCAAAAGGTGCTTACAAAGTGTGCAAGCTCCAGCGATCCATCTATGGACTGGTGCAAGCATCTCGGAGTTGGAATAAACGTTTTGATAGTGTGATCAAAGCATATGGTTTTATACAGAATTTTGGAGAAGCATGTATTTACAAGAAAGTGAGTGGAAGCTCTGTAGCATTTCTAATATTATATGTGGATGACATATTGTTGATTGGAAATGATATCTAATTTCTGGATAGCATAAAAGGATACTTGAATAAGAGTTTTTCAATGAAAGACCTCGGTGAAGCTGCTTATATATTGGGCATCAAGATCTATAGAGATAGATCAAGATGCTTGATATATTTTCAATGAGTACATACCTTGACAAGATTTTGAAGTAGTTCAAAAATGGAACAGTCAAAGAAGGAGTTCTTGCATGTGTTGCAAGGTATGAAGTTGAGTAAAGACTCAAAACCCGACCTCGGCAGAAAATAGAAAGAGAATGAAAAGTCATTCCCAATGCCTCAGTCATAGGTTCTATAAAGTATGTTATGCTATGTACCAGACCTATTGTGTACCTCACCATGAGATTGGCAAGAGGGTACAATAGTGATCCAGGAGTGGATCACTGGACAACGGTCAAAAATATCCTTAGTGGAATAAGGAAATGTTTCTTGGTTATGGAGGTGACAAAGAGTTCGTCGTAAAGAGTTACGTCGATGCAAGCTTTGACACCGATCTGGATGACTCTAAGTCTCGATCTAGATACATATTGAAAGTGGGAGCAATTAGCTAGAGTAGCTCCGTACAAAGCATTGTAGACATAGAAAATTTGCAAAATACACACGGCTCTGAATGTGGCAGACCCATTGACTAAATTTCTCTCACAAGCAAAACATGATCACTCTTTGGGTGTTAATCACACAACGATGTGAACTAGATTGTTGACTCTAGTAAACCCTTTGGCTATTAGTCACATGAAGATGTGAACTATTGGTGCTAAATCACAAGACGATGTGAACTAGATTATTGACTCTAGTGCAAGTGGGAGACTGGAGGAAATATGCCCTAGAGGCAATAATAAAGTTGTTATTTATATTTCCTTATATCATGATAAATTTTTATTATTCATGCTAGAATTGTATTAACCAGAAACTTAGTACATGTGTGAATACATAGACAAAACAGAGTGTCCCTAGTATGCCTCTACTTGACTAGCTCGTTAATCAAAGATGGTCAAGTTTCCTGACCATAGACATGTGTTGTCATTTGATGAACGAGATCACATCATTACGAGAATGATGTGATGGACAAGACCCATCCGTTAGCTTAGCATAATGATCTTTAAGTTTTATTGCTATTGCTTTCTTCATGACTTATACACATTCCTCTGATTATGAGATTATGCAACTCTTGAATACCGGAGGAGCACCTTGTGTGCTATCAAACGTCAAAACGTAACTAGGTGATTATAAATATGCTCTACAGCTGTCTCCGAAGGTGTTTGTTGGGTTGGCATAGATCAAGATTATGATTTTTCACACCGTGTGTCGGAGAGGTATCTCTGGGCCCTCTCGGTAATGCACATCACTATAAGCCTTGCAAGCAATGTGACTAATGAGATAGTTACGGGATGATGCATTACGGAACGAGTAAAGAGACTTGCCGGTAACCATATTGAACTAGGCATGTGAAGGAAATATGCCCTAGAGGCAATAATAAAGTTGTTATTTATATTTCCTTATATCATGATAAATGTTTATTATTCATGCTAGAATTGTATTAACTAGAAACTTAGTACATGTGTGAATACATAGACAAAACAGAGTGTCCCTAGTATGCCTCTACTTGACTAGCTCGTTAATCAAAGATGGTCAAGTTTCCTGACCATAGACATGTGTTGTCATTTGATGAATGGGATCACATCATTAGAGAATGATGTGATGTACAAGACCCATCCGTTAGCTTAGCATAATGATCGTTAAGTATTATTGCTATTGCTTTCTTCATGACTTATACATATTGTTGGAAATATGCCCTAGAGGCAATAATAAAAGGATTATTATTATATTTCCTTGTTCATGATAATTGTCTTTTATTCATGCTATAATTGTGTTATCCGGAAATCGTAATACATGTGTGAATACATAGACACCAACATGTCCCTAGTAAGCCTCTAGTTGACTAGCTCGTTGATCAACAGATAGTCATGGTTTCCTGACTATGGACATTGGATGTCATTGATAACGATATCACATCATTAGGAGAATGATGTGATGGACAAGACCCAATCCTAAACATAGCACAAGATCGTATAGTTCATTTGCTAGAGTTTTTCCAATGTCAAGTATCTTTTCCTTAGACCATGAGATCGTGTAACTCCCGGATACCGTAGGAGTGCTTTGGGTGTACCAAACGTCACAACGTAACTGGGTGACTATAAAGGTATACTACGGGTATCTCAGAAAGTGTCTGTTGGGTTGACACGGATCAAGACTGGGATTTGTCACTCCGTATGACGGAGAGGTATCTCTGGGCCCACTTGGTAATGCATCATCATAATGAGCTCAAAGTGACCAAGTGTCTGGTCACGGGATCATGCATTACGGTACGAGTAAAGTGACTTGCCGGTAACGAGATTGAACGAGGTATTGGGATACCGACGATCGAATCTCGGGCAAGTAACATACCGATTGACAAAGGGAATTGTATACGGGGTTGCTTGAATCCTCGACATCGTGGTTCATCCTATGAGATCATCGAGGAGCATGTGGGAGCCAACATGGGTATCCAGATCCCGCTGTTGGTTATTGACCGGAGAGCCATCTCGGTCATGTCTACATGTCTCCCGAACCCGTAGGGTCTACACACTTAAGGTTCGGTGACGCTAGGGTTGTAGAGATATGAATATGCAGTAACCTGAAAGTTGTTCGGAGTCCCGGATGAGATCCCGGACGTCACGAGGAGTTCCGGAATGGTCCGTAGGTGAAGAATTATATATAGGAAGTGCAGTTTCGGCCATCGGGAGAGTTTCGGGGGTCACTGGTATTGTACCGGGACCACCGGATGGGACCACCCATCCCGGAGGGCCCCATGGGCTGAAGTGGGGAGGGGAACCAGCCCATAGTGGGCTGGTGCGCCCCCTTGGCCCACCCCCTGCGCCTAGGGTTGGAAACCCTAGGGTGGGGGGGGGGGGCGCCCCACTTGCCTTGGGGGCCACTCCACCCTTGGCCGCCGCCCCCCTAGGAGATCCCATCTCCTAGGGCCGGCGCCCCCCTAGGAGATCCCATCTCCTAGGGCCGGCGCCCCCCTTGGGGAGCCTATATAAAAGGGGGGGAGGGAGGGGCAGCCGCACCCTTGACTCTTGGCGCCTCCCTCTCCCCTGCTACACCTCTCCCTCTCGCAGAAGAACGGCGAAGCCCTGCTGCGGTGACTGCTGCATCCACCACCACGCCGTCGTGCTGCTGGATCTTCATCAACCTCTCCTCCCCCCTTGCTGGATCAAGAAGGAGGAGACGTCACGCTGACCGTACGTGTGTTGAACACGGAGGTGCCGTCCGTTCGGCGCTAGGATCTCCGGTGATTTGGATCACGTCGAGTACGACTTCCTCATCCCCGTTCTTTGAACGCTTCCGCGCGTGATCTACAAAGGTATGTAGATGCAATCCGATCACTCGTTGCTAGATGAACTCATAGATGGATCTTGGTGAAACCGTAGGAAATTTTTTTGTTTTCTGCAACGTTCCCCATCAATATCATGTTCACCGTTTTGACCTGAGGGGGAAACTTCTTCTGTCCCTCTGTGTTCGGTGGCCGGGGCTCCTCGTTGTCGTCCTTGCCTTGCGATCCCTTTTCCTTCCTTTCGGCATTTAACTTGCCGGCCTGTTTAAAAACCCAACAATCTCTATTGGTATGATTGGGTGGTTTGTCTTGGGTGCCATGGATCTGGCACGGACGATCGAGTATGCGGTCCAAGCTGGATGAGCCCGAATTGTTCTTTTTGAACAGCTTCTTCCGCTGACTGGACTTAGAGCCACTGAATCCTGCATTGACCGCCGTATCGTAGGTGTTGTTATTGTTGTTTCGACGCTTGTGTCTGTTGCGTCGGGACTTGTCGTTGCTATTTTTGGCTTCACAGGTGCCGGCGTTGCTTGCATTTTTTATACGGGCCAACCAACTATCCTCACCCGCACAAAAGTGGGTCATGAGTGCCGTGAGGGCTGCCATGGACTTCGGCTTTTCTTGGCCGAGGTGGCGGGCGAGCCATTCGTCGCGGATGCTGTGTTTAAAGACCGCTAGGGCTTCGGCATCCAGACAGTCGATGATCTGGTTCTTTTTGGTTAGGAACCTACTCTAGAATTTCCTGGCTGACTCTTCGGGCTTTTGAACTATATGGCTTAAATCATCGGCATCTGGTGGCCGGACATATGTACCTTGGAAGTTTTCGCGGAAGGCGTCTTCCAAATCCTCCCATCCGCCAATAGAGTTTTCAGGCAGACTATTTAACCAGTGCCGAGCTGGCCCTTTGAGTTTAATGGGAGGTATTTGATGGCGTGGAGGTCATCTCTGCGGGCCATATGTCTATGGAGAATAAAATCCTCAATCCACACCATGGGGTGAGTTGTTCCATCATATGATTCAATATTCACGGGTTTAAATCCTTCTGGGAATTCATGCTCCATTACTTCGTCGGTGAAGCAAAGAGGGTGCGCGACGCCTCTATATCGGGCCACATCGCGACGTAGCTTCGATGGAGTCCGTCTGCGGCTTTCGGTCGTGCATGACTAGGCTTGTCATGTCCGAATAGATAGCCGTTGTCACATGTCGGGGCACGTCCTCGCGATCTGTAGATCGATCTGGTATGTCCTGCTCTATTGTCCAGGTCCTGCCGAAGGTCATATGTATAACCATGAGCCGTTTTATCTCTGCTTTTACGATGAGGCGGGGCGGGCTGGTGTTCGACTTGAGTTGCCGCTTTACCCCGATCATGTGGTGGTCGGTCAGCCACATTGCGCGATGATGGTATGGGCTCTGATGCCTCGCCGTCGAACTGAGGTAGCAATTTGCGTTTTGGGTAGCTTTTGGCTGGGCGCTTGAGGCCATATTCTTTGGCTGCTAGGACATCGGTCCATCTATCATTGAGCAGATCTTGGTCAGCTTGAAGCTGCTGCTGCTTCTTTTCCAGGCTCCTTGCGGTGGCTATTAGTTGGCGCTTAAAGCGCTCCTGCTCAAGAGGTTCCTCGGGTACGATAAAATCCTCGTTGCCGAGGCTCACCTCCTCCTCGGAGAGCAGAAGATAATTGTTGTCCTCCGAGTCTTCATTTATGGCCTGTTCATTAGGGCTAACTTGCCCATCTTCCCGATCGTCCTGTTCAATGATGTCTACTACACAACCTTCTTCTTGTAGACGTTGTTGGGCCTCCAAGTGCAGAGGTTTGTAGGACAGTAGCAAATTTCCGTCAAGTGGATGACCTAAGGTTTATCAATCTGTAGGAGGCAGAGGATGAAGATGGTCTCTCTCAAGCAACCCTGCAACCAAATAACAAAGAGTCTCTTGTGTCCCCAACACACCCAATACAATGGTAAATTTTATAGGTGCACTAGTTCGGTGAAGAGATGGTGATACAAGTGCAATATGGATGGTAGATAAAAGTATTTGTAATCTGAAATTATAAAAACAGCAAGGTAACTAATGGTAAAAGTGAGCGTAAACGGTATTGCAATGATAGGAAATAAGGCCTAGGGTTCATACTTTCGCTAGTGTAAGTTCCCTCAACAATACTAACATAATTGGATCACATAACTATCCCTCAACATGCAACAAAGAGTCACTCCAAAGTCACTAATAGCAGAGAACGAACGAAGAGATTATGGTAGGGTACAAAACCACCTCAAAGTTATTCTTTCCAATCAATCCGTTGGGCTATTCCTATAAGTGTCACAAACAACCCTAGAGTTTGTACTAAAATAACACCTTAAGACACAAATCAACCAAAACCCTAATGTCACCTAGATACTCCAATGACACCTCAAGTATCCGTGGGTATCATTATACAATATGCATCATACAATCTCAGATTCATCTATTCAACCAACACATAGGACCTCAAAGAGTGCCCCAAAGTTTCTACCAGAGAATCACGACGAAAACGTGTGCCAACCCCTATGCATAGGTTCATGGGCGGAACCCGCAAGTTGATCACCAAAACATACATCAAGTGAATCACGTGATATCCCATTGTCACCACAGATATCCACGGCAAGACATACATCAAGTGTTCTCAAATCTTTAAAGACTCAATCCGATAAGATTACTTCAAAGGGGAAACTCGATTTATTACAATAGAGAAGAGGGGGAGGAGAAACATAAGATCCAACTATAATAGCAAAGCTCGCGATACATCAAGATCGTGCCAAATCAAGAACACGAGAGAGAGAGAGAGAGAGAGAGAGAGAGAGAGAGAGAGAGAGAGAGAGATCAAACACATAGCTACTGGTACATACCCTCAACCCCGAGGGAGAACTACTCCCTCCTCGTCATGGAGAGCACCGGGATGATGAAGATGGCCACCGGAGAAGGATTCCCCCTCCGGCAGGGTGCCGGAATGGGTCTCGATTGGCTTTCGGTGGCTACAGAGGCTTCTGGCGGCGAAACTCCCGAACTATCATGCTCACGGATGTTTGTAGGGTATATGGAGATATATAGGCGGAAGAAGTATGTCAGGGGGGCCACGAGGGGCCCACGAGGGTGGAGGGCGCGCCCAGGGGGGTGGGCGCGCCCCCTGCCTTGTGGCCTCCTCGCAGGTCCCCCGACATGCACTCAAAGTCTTCTGGGCTTCTTTCCTTCCAAAAATGAGTTCCGTGAAGTTTCAGGTCAATTGGACTCTGTTTGATTTTCCTTTTCTTCGAAACCCTAAAACAAGGTAAAAACAGAAACTGGCACTGGGCTCTGGGTTAATAGGTTAGTCCCAAAAATGATATGAAAGTGCCCATAAACATTCAAAACAGTAGATAATATAGCATGGAGCAATCAAAAATTATAGATACGTTGGAGACGTATCATTCAACAGTTCGTTCGTCGGGATCTTCTCTATCTTTGGCATCGTCTGGAGTGTTATCGTTTCCCATGCCGGTGTTGTTGTTTTTGCTGGCGTGATTTAGAGCGGCGCCGCTGACGCCGACGCTTTGGTTGTGTCTTAGGAGGCTCATCCTTGACTAGATTCTCCTTGTCATCGCCGCTATTATCTTTTGGTGCATCCACCATATATACGTCATATGAGGAGGTGGTCGTCCATCGTCCGGTGACCGGCGGGTTTTGGGCCTCCTCTTCTCCTGCATCGTCGTCTATACCGTCGATCTCTTCGGAGACGTAATCGAGCATGTCGGTTAGGTCCTCGACAGTGGCTATGAAGTGGGCGGTTGGTGGGAAACGAAATTCTCCATCATCAGCCTCCAGTTCGAATCCGATATAATTTGGCAAAGAGTCCCCTGCCAGCGATAGATTTTTTAGTGTGTTTAGGATGTCGCCCAAAGGCGAGTGCCGGAAGATGTCCGCGGAGCTGAGTTCGACGATCGATGACCGATCAAGCTCGATGTACATGGACGCGCAAGGTTCGGAACCTGTAGCTGGAGACGAGTCCATGGTTCTAGTGACACAGACGTTACATGAAGTTAGGTCTGTGTGCGGCTCCAACGCCGCTGAGTCTGCGGCTTACGTGGCGGGGTTGAGCTTCCCGTCCTTGGATGGCGCAATCTGCTCCGGATCTAAGGCTAGAGCAGCTACAGGTACTATCTCCTGGGTATGGTCCGATGACAGATTTACGCCATGTTCATCGTGGTGGCAGGGAGCGGCTGGCGTGGTCTCGAATCCGTCGAAGATCAAGTCTCCGCGGATATCCGCGACATAGTTCAAGCTTCCAAACCCGACCTGGTGGCCAGGGGCATAGCTTTCGATCTGCTCCAGATGGCCAAGTGAGTTGGCCTGCAGTGCGAAACCGCCGAATACAAAGATCTGTCCGGGGAGGAAGACTTCCCCTTGGACAGTGTCGTTGTGGATTGTCGAAGGATCCATCAAACCTTTTGACGACGGCATAGTGGAACTCTCAATGGAAGCACCAATGTCGGTGTCAAAACCGACGGATCTCGGGTAGGTGGTCCCGTACTGTGCGTCTAAGGTCGATGGCAACAGGAAACAGGGGACATAATGTTTACCCAGGTTCGGGCCCTCTCTATGGAGGTAATACCCTACTTCCTGCTTGATTGATCTTGATGAATATGAGTATTACAAGAGTTGATCTACCACGAGATCGTAATGGCTAAACCCTAAAATTCTAGCATGTCTGACTATGATTATGAGAATATAGGTCTACGGACCTAGCCCTCCGGTTCATATAGACACCGGAGGAATCTAGGGTTACATAAGGTCGATTACAGAGAAAGGAATCTTCATATTCGGACGCCAACACTACAAAAAAATACACTTCCGTGATGATACGTGTTTGTCACAGTAGGTCGCGTTTTTTGTCATGCATGTACATCCATGAAGATTTTATGACACAATCAAGATAGTCATACCTGTGCTATCGTAGAAGTGTTCCATGACATTACCCAAATTATCATCACGGAAGTGTCCACTTCCATGACGGTAAATCATGCGTCATAGAATTGCTTTTGTCAAGGGTGACCGACACGTGGCATCCACCGTAACGGAACGCCGTTATGCTATTGGGTCCGGTTTTGGATCCGATAACCTGCTAACAGCCCCGACCAATGGGGATTTTCCATGTGTAAAATCATCATTGGCTGGAGGAAACACGTGTCGGCTCACCGTTGGGATAGATGTCATCCACTCATTGGACCGAATACGCCTATGATACGTCAACACGTGGCATGGCCGAACAGAGGCCCATTCCTATGAAAAGGCTGGCCCGTTTGACTTGGTCAAAAGGTGGCGGGCTGGCCCACATAAAGCCTGTTAACGGTATGTTCGCATATACCCCATTTATAGCCCGCTAACCCAGGGCCCATTACGACCTATCTGAATTAGGCCTAGTAGCATCATCTGGGCCGTCCAATATGATTCCAGCCCATTTTAAGTTCCGGCCCATGTTTGGCCCATGACGTCTTTCAGCCCATATGAAGCCCTATGTAACTCTTGGCACATTAACGGCCCGTGGTGAAAATGGCCCGTAATGAACAGTGTATCCCTTTATACCCATTAAAGGCCCATTAATCCATTGTGCCGTTTGCATCCCATGTTATCTTTCGGCCTTCTCAGGGCCCATTTATTCTTGGGCTCATTTCCAGCATTCGGTTACTTACGTCTCATTACTGCCATTTTCTGCTTGTGGGCCAAATTCAGCCCGTGGTTACAGTCGGCCCGTTTGTGGCCCGTTAATACATTGGGTTGTTTTCATAGCGTCATCAAATACAACCTATTAATGACGGACCGTTATGGTCGGCCCATGAATGGACGACTCCAACTCTAGCCCGTTTACGGCCATAATGCGATCTGTTTTTGGCCCATGTTTGGCCAATCGATCATACAACCCGTATAAGGCCCATTGATGATACGGCCCATAGAAGGCCCATTGTTTCTATGGCCCATAGAAGGCCCATTGTTTCTACGGCCCGTAGAAGGCCCATTGTTTCTACGGCCCGTAGGAGGCCCAATGTCACTACAGTAAATATGTAGCCCATGGCCTGTTAAAGGCAGGAAACTACTATAGGTTTAGACCTGCTAATGGCCCAAGATGATTATAGGCCCACGTTTTGGCCCATATGAGTAACGGGCCGGCCTGAAGACCGACAACACTGAGATCCACTGAACCTTCTGGCCTAAATTACAGCATACCGACCAAAGAATAAACCTAGACTATACAATAAAGAAATTACGGCATATCATATCCACTGGGAATCAAAGTTCACTACCGATGATAATAAAGCGCAACATGACCACAAATTACACACACTGGGCATCAAAGGTCGCCATCAGTGCATATAAACGCGCCGACAAAAGAATATACAAAACTGAGAGCACTTCAGAAGGCACTAGACCTGGCAAGGTCGGGCCCCGCAAGCAGCCGAACAAGCTGATGAGACCTCAGTTGTGTCAACGATAGATGCTTCATCCCTAGCTGTATGGCACCACAGTGCGCAAGGCAGTCCCCTGACATCTTCATTACATCTTTGACTTCAAGTCGGAGCTGAGCTGAAGTAAGCCTTTCTGCTTTAAGTTGAGACTGAATAAGTCGAACTGATTGAGGCAGCAACTTCACAGAGGTTGTCTCACACCTGCTGGTGAGTAGCTTCAACTCACTGTCTTCATCAAGACAGGACCTTGGGGTCATCTCGCTGTCCTCAAGATGGTTTGGCTCACTATCTTTCCTAAAGTTCTGCGTGGAATAAGAGATACGACTCTGAAAGAGAAACAAGGAGACACGTAATAGGTTTCACAATTATATAAGCAAATAAATGGATTTGTTATGCATAAGGAACATGTTTTTACAACTACAATTTAAAACTGGTAGTTGTTGCAAACATCCAATTAGA
Organism: Triticum dicoccoides; assembly: GCF_002162155.2. Classification (NCBI taxonomy): domain Eukaryota; kingdom Viridiplantae; phylum Streptophyta; class Magnoliopsida; order Poales; family Poaceae; genus Triticum; species Triticum dicoccoides. The sequence continues at coordinate 272,139,351 of NC_041388.1, forward strand.
TGTAAACAACAGTGGAGGAAATGATGCCTATCCAAATCTATACTAGAACAAAGTTTGAAGGCTTGAGAAGGATGAACTTACATTACATGTTAACACGGGCTGGACAAAGCCCTTCTCCATGTTGATGGAAGGATAATTCAATAAATTCCCCAAAGAAAATTCTTTATAAGCGTTATCATTATTCTATATTTTTCAAAGAGTAAATATAGATCAAATAATATTGGAAGAAATAGAGGATAATGAAGCCCTAGTGCAGACTGATGATACATAATCAAATAGCAATTAATTAAGTACATCGTTACAAGGCAAAAGATACTAACAAGAGGAATGCAGACATCAACGTGTGTAGTGGCATTGGCTTTATTCAACATTTTGGTAAGAGTAAATGTAGATATGATAATTCGGAGAAAGTGGAGGGCAGGGCAGATAAGATGCAAAGTAATGCTAGACAATCAACTATCTCGCGATGCATGTACAGTAATACCACCACCGTCCATTATTACTTGTCGCTCAAATGGATGTATCTAGCAATTGATCAACAATTAATTCGATACAGAGGGAGTACATGACAACATGTACTTACATGAGCAATCCAAAATTTCATAACCATTGTGTTAATTCTATATTTATCTAAGAGTAAATATAGATCTTATAATTTCAAGAAAAGGGAGGATAAAGAAGCGAACATTTACAGTGATGCTACATAGTCAAACATCAATGAGTGTAAGTATGCTGACAAAGGGCAAGAGGTACTGACAAGAGCAATGCAGAGCCCAGTATTGTCGTGAGATCCTATGATCCTTTGAGCAAGGAGATTCATCTGAAATTAGTTTTCATACAAGAGAGAAGGTAAGGCACATGCAGAAATTTAGGAGTTCAAATTTTGAATTGATATCATAGACAATACCTGACGTTGGGCTCTCAGCAATTCTAATAGGGGTTTGGCCACTGGAGTAGGGGTAAAGTCTGGTACAGTTGGGCCTGTGTTTTTTGTGGTTGCTGATCTATCTGATTTAACAGGTATCACTACCTTTTCCAAATACCTAGTTTGTACTCCTTGAGGATCTGCAGTCACCCTCTTCCTTTTGGACATCTATTATGAAAGAACAATATTTGACTGGAAAAACATAGTATGACGACACATGGAATAGGTACAGAAAATGGATAGGTATGGCATATACTCATATATGATTCTTAAACTAAGAAGATGGTGTAACAAAGTAGAAGTAATGCAAGAGGTCAGATGCAAAATATGTGCGACCAATACAACCTTGCCAAGTTAGAGCATGCACCTTGATGGGTGAATAAGATAGGCCATCCTCCAACATGACAAGTTTGTTAGCCAGTGGATTGTTCCGCAGTATTCCTCTCGTGCACCCATTCTCATATTCATTTTTATAATGTTCAATACATGACATGCATGAAAACATAAAAACAAGTGAGATTATGTTTGTAATGCAGAAGTGATTCTAATCCAATACTTCCTCCCTGTAATCCCCTTTGTGCTATCTCTGCAATTCTTCTAAGAGGTGCCATGCATGCTATAATTTGGTGTGTGCCTTAATATAATGTGGCCTACTACTCAAAATATGAGAGCTCCAGAAGTGATGATACTTCGCAGATGACAGCTTCAACATATAGTAAAGAAGAACGAGTCGACCTGACCTGACAGATTCAAAATATACCAAGGGAGAATAACTCGACCTGACCAGTCGACTGCAAGAGAAGAGGATCATCTTAAAGAAGAGCAGAAGAGCAAGCAGATTGAAGATATTGCAAGTCTTTCTATACAATGTCGGCTGGCCACCCATGATGAACCAGAGCGCATAGAGAAATACTATTCCTTCCAGTCTCTCCATATGTGGCTCACATGCATTTTGAAACTAAAGTAGGAACATTTAGCTGACCAATTAAACATCTCTCATTTTTACTAATATTAGCATAATATCATATTTGAATTTGTACAACTAAGCTTGTTTAGCTCGATGGGTGGAGCAGTGCTATTACGACACGAACCACGTAAGCTGGTCGTGGTCATCATAAAATGGGGAAACCGTAAGCATGATGAGTATAGTGGTGACCGTGGCAGTGGGATGGCAGATCTGAAGCTGCAAACCGCGCAAAGGGTAGTTAGCAACTGATGTTTGCTTTGAAATAACAACTAAGATTTGGTATGGACAAGAAAGTACAGTCAACAAGTGACAAAGAAATGCAATTCTGTTGTTTCTCTATATGTCGCGACATGCATTTGGAAACTCAAGTGGGACCTTTAGCTAACCAATTAAATGTGTCTGTTAACTAATATCAGTATCATATCACAATCATATTTGAACAACTAAGCTTTGGATTTTTGAGTGTTGTGTTGTTTAGCTTGAAGGGTGGAGTAATGCTAGTACGACAGAAAGCGCCTACGCATATCATAGTAGAGTAGATAAAACGGGAAAACCCTAAGCATCAAGAGTAAAATCAGGAAAGTGGAACTAGCTAGACCAGTGGGTGGCGCACATGCTTTTCGAAACGAATATAGGAACATTAGGTGACCAATTAAACATTCTCTATTTTAGTAATATGAGCATCATATCAGATTCACATTTCAACACGTAAGCTTTGGAATTATGAGTGGCATGTTGTTTCGCTTGATGGGTTGAGGTCTTGAGGAGCAGTGCTAGCACGACACAAAGTAGTGAAGCACCTACGATGATGGTAGTGAATATAAAGGGGGAAACCATAAGCTTTACGAGTATAGTGACCGCGACATGGCGGATCTCAAGGTGCAAACCGGGCAAAGCTACTTCGCAACCAATGTTTGCATTCAACTAGCCACTACGATTTGGTACGGACAAGAAAAGTACAGTAAACAATTTAAGATCTATTTTCCGGGTGAGATCAATAACTTAAGCACATATGGAAGAGTACCACCTCTCTTGCGATGCCGTGTAGGCCCCTGATGATACGTTGAGGGTGCTGCGGGTGCGATGGCTGTCGGCGGCGGGGAAGAAGACTTTAGATGGCAGACAACTGGGTCGGGGGATAAATCATGTTACCGTGGAAGAGGCGGTCGTAGGAGCAGCAGCGACAAGGTGGACGACAGCGCCGATGAAGTGAGATGACGCGATGAAAGGATCCTGGCCCAGCGCCGTGGATGAGAGACGTCCATCTCTTGAAGTGGACGATGGGGTAGGGGTAGCGGCTTCGGCAAGGTGGAGGATGGGGTGGCGGACGGAGGATGCTGGCCGCAGTGGGGAGGTTGTCGTGGCGCCGACGGTGTACGAATGGGGAAATGGAGGGGGAGGGGGGATCTCAAACTTTGGGACGCGCTTGTCTGAAATGTGGGAAAGTTACGAACTTATCCCCCTTTTAAAATTTTGGACATCACGTCGGTTGGGGATAGGACGGTAATCTCGCATCTCCCAAATATTTGTCGGTAACTATTTTGGGCGAGGAGAGGTTGTTTTGCCGCCCGCGGTTGGCTCCCACGGTGTATGAACGGGGCTGACAGGTAGGGCGGTTGTGTCACGTCTGAGGGAAGTTACACATCCGCCCCTATTTAAAATATTAGCCTACATCGGTTTCGGACGGGGAGAGTTTGTTTTGCCACCCACCATGGATGAATGGGGAAATGGAGGGAGAGACACATGTCTTTCAGACAAGCTTGAATCAAATGTGTTTTGCCGCCCACGTTTGGCGCCCACCGTGTCTGAATGGGCTCAGAGGCCGTCGTGTCATGTCTGATTGAAGTTACTAGTCTACCCCTATCGACGTCAGTGTAAATCCGGTCGATAAGGATGTCAAGTGTCAGGTGTAGACAGTAATTTCCATCTCGCAAACACTTGCTTCAGGCAGTCCACAAATGATAGTGGGTGTTTAGCCGCTTCGTTCAAAACTTGGAAGAATTAGCATTCACGTTTGCCCTGGGCCCTGGCAACTAAATCCAAATCTATTTTTATTCGATTACGAATATCCACAGATAATTCTACGTTTTGTTATTTATTTCTTCAAAACCACAACAAAGATTTATTCCACCTTTATATATGATTATGATTTAGAAATGCCGTGATCTTCGAATTCAGTAGGTTGGATACACTTTGAGTCAAACAGTTATTTTATCCAATACAATATGCTCACACGAAAAATAGTTCACCTTATGTCAATCATACAAGTACTGAGGATTACCTCGCCTAAAAAATTCGGATCATTACAACACATGGACAACATAGGGGGTCTTACAACATAATCCATTCAGAGACATGACACAACATCCAAGTACAATAATCTAATGACAATTTCAACTGCTATCTAAAGAAGAACTGGGATTACCCTGGGCTTCAGATAGCAGAACCAGCAGGACCTCCTCCGTCTTCAAATGCAACATTCTTACTTCCTCCAATTCTTTGGTTGCTTGCATAATGCGTGCGGCTGATTGCATAATTTCCAGCTTCAAGATCGAGATTACCTCATTCATGGCAGCTGTCAGTGTCAAAACTGGCAGATCTCGAGTAGGGGGTCCCGAACTATGCGTCTAAGGTCGATGGTAACAAGAGACAAGGGACACGATGTTTACCCAGGTTCGGGCCCTCTTAATGGAGGTAATACCCTACTTCCTGCCTGATTGATCTCGATGAATATAAAGATTACAAGAGTTGATCTACCTCGAGATCATATGTTGTGGTCTAAACCCTAGAGGTATGATGAGCAATATCATAATCATCTATCGACTAGCCTGGCCCCGGCTTATATAATGTACCAGAGGCCTAGGATAACAAGAGTCCTAGCCGAATATGTTGGTGGAGAGGAGTCATTGTCTTGATCGCCAAATCTTGTGGAATACTCCTTGTATGCGGAATGGGCTACCCGAAGTGGCCCATGAACGAACCGCCATGGGGATCCTCGGCCTGATCCACCTAATCGAGAGATGATGTGGTGAGTACCCCCTAGTCCAGGACACCGTCAGTAGCCCCCTGAACTGGTCTTCAAGTTGGGGACGCTTCTTGATTCTTCCGAACTATTCTTCATCTTCGGTCGTTGGTCTTGAAAACCGGTTCAACAAATCTTCTCATCTTCGATCTTGAGGATCGCCGAAGTAAATCCGAAGAGTTTACACGTCGGGTATCCGAGGAGCCCCTTTAAGTTTTCGGTCTTTATCAATGCCTTGTTATTCTTCATGCCACACCTCGTGTTTGAAGTTGTTCCTGTATGGCGGCGTCTTCTTGCGTCCGATCTCCAACGCTGGACTGCATCCGAGGTCCAACATTGGACTTTGTCCAAGCTCCAACGCCGGACTATATCCGAAGTTTATCGCTGGACGATATCCGAGCTCCAACAGACTATGTCCAAACTCCAACGCCGGACTGTATCCGAGCTCCAACGCCGGACTATATCCGAGGTGTCATAGATCACCTTGGTTCAAAAGAGTTGAAGGAGTTTAGCCGAGCTTAATGCCGGAAATGCCCTCTATGGAGGTAGCCACTGGCGCCCGAGCTTTATGCCGGACTGCTTCCGAGGTGGTGCACCACCCCGACTGCGAGCCGATTTTTTGCCAATATTTTTGATTGGTGCAATTTATTCTCTGCCGAGATATATAGCCAGTAGCCCTCAAGGTGTGTATCGGTCTAAAACCCAAGATGCACCTGAAGGATAACATGAAACCGCTGATCCTAGTAGCCCCTGAGACTCAGTTCGATGCGCGAAATCGGTCTGAGGATCAACTCCTAGCTCGACAGCATATGTAGGAATAGAAACGCAGTGTAATATATTAGAGATAATAGTGACCAGCGAACGGGCCCCTGAGAGAGGGTCGTGAGAAGTCGCCGTGATATATCATCTTGATGCCGGATAAGTTCCATATGGTACTTATTGCCGTCCGAAGACACGCTTGTCCATAGTTCGGTTATGCAGAACACTGAGCACTTCAAATTTTCTGCATTGAATAGGCAATTTGGTAGCCCCCAAGCCACTGGTCGGGTGGCAACACCAGATCAGGGGATCGATGTGCCCCTTTAATATTTATAAATAATGAGCGCAAAGCCTAGTAGCCCCAGAGCCTTAATGTGGGCACGGGTGGCCAAATTAAGGATCGATATCCGTCAAATTGATGCATATTTATGGCTTTATAACGATGATTACGGAAGGCAACAATTTGTATATTGAATACAAAGTCTGATGATATATGTTTATTTTGACTCCGTTGCGACCGTTTATCATTTGAAAGTGGCCCATCGTTGACTTCCGCCCCTTTGTAGATGCTACGCAGGGTGTTTCCGCAATAACAAAACAACCCTTAGCCGACGTCTCGGTGCCCGGAGGCGATTGTGTTAGGGAAACAAGGCAATCAGATATGCGGGCTTTATAACATTCACTTAGTCATAGGAGCTTAAAGTTGGGAGGCCAGTTACCAGCCCCCAGTTAGTGTTCGGCGACAGCCGAAGTCAAGCCGTAAACACTTTGGCCAATGTTATGAACGGCCCGTCATTTAACACAGTCATCGGATCGCTGACCAGTTTACGCTTATTGTGACAGTCAGTTTTCGGTTTTCTCCACTGAGGTGCTTAACCATGCGAGCTGGAAGCACAATCGCAGTGGTTCTCCCTTTGCACACCTAGCTGAACAAAGCGGAACGTAGGAGGCAAGCGCAGGAGCCGAGCAACCCAACTATTAACCGAAGACACAATTCGAAACCGATGCATATTTAGCAATATCCGAGAATGTTTTTTGCCGAATCTCTAAAGGTGTCCGGCGTTGCATTGCAAGACTTGTGCTGAAAACACACAAATAGTTTAAAAGTGTCATAAGCTTGGAAAAAACAAAAAACATCAGTAAAAACTTGACGTCCAAACAAGATCAAGTGTTTGGTGCCAATCCAAAAATTGGAAAAAAGAAAAAATTGTGCTTCTGCCGTGCTTTAACATGACGCACCCGATCTCAACACTCCAAGCGGGCTAGCCTACGGCTTCGAGCTCCTTATCCCAAAGGAGGAGTACTTCTTCGAGGCCCGTTTAGCGAACTAAACTCAAGCGGCTTTTAGAGAGAAGACAGGCTATCCAGCTACCGACCATACACTCGAGTCGAAAAAGGAGCGGTAGAAAAAGACTTTGCAACGACCAAGAAGAAAACACATTTACTATAAAACAGCTCATATAAATTTTAAGAGTCCCAAAGTGACTTGGGTAAAAGAATTTTATGTATAATGATTGTATGTACCTATGTACTTATATCATATCTGTGTTCACCCGAACTTTAAACGCGTCTTAACCGACCATCGGCTTCTTCCTCTTCGGTCAAGGACCGAAAAGTGTCATGTACTCCACCTGTTGATAGTATCGACGGTGTTTCCGATAACCAGGCAATCAGGCCATAAGGCTGTAACAGACAAAGCGCGCTCAGGGAACTTATACTATATTACTGACGAAGTGTAAGAAGCATCTTCGAAGAGAATAGTACCTCCACCGATACCTTTCTTCGGTTGCTCATTGTTACTATGAGACTTGTGCAATAGATTTTTTGTACTCATGAGTTCCGTTGTGTGCCGACCATGACTGAAAACAATAAGAGTGCTAACTTTCGGCTTCATCCAGTCTGAGGTACTAACTCAGATGACCCGGTAGTAACAATCACAGAGGTGCTCCCTTTACTGCCTAGCCGAACAATCAGGAACGTAGGGGTAAGCAGAGGAGCCAGGCGACCTAGCTTGCGAAACACTTAAGTCAATATGGTGCATATTGTGGCGTAATACACGAACAGGGAATGAAGCCATACAAGTATAATCATATGCAAGAGGAAAGACTTCATAAAGTAAGCCCCTAAATAAATGTGGTATTTGAATTTGTGTGTCAGAAACAAAGTTTTGACAAGGAATTTTGTCACAAACAACTTTTTTCCAAAAAGTATAAGGCTTGGTTGAACCAAACAAAATTTAAAACTAAAAGTTTTTGAGCATGAAAGCGACTTAGCTGGTTAATGTGTTCAGTATTGTTGACGCGGTCCGAGCTTACGGCGGGATGAGCTCCCAGCCCCCAAGCCGGTCTCGAGGTGGCAAAGCGAAGAGCTCGACACTCCAAAGTGGCGACATAGCACGACCGATGCAGGCCGGCAGTGTGACACCGAAGTACCCAGCGTGGGTTAATGAAGTGAGGACGAAGCCCCCAGTCCAGCCGAGGTGACGTGCTTTGTCTGTACGCCGAGGTGACAACACTGCCCGATCCAGATCATTCACCTATGCACAGAAAATAGTGCAAACCGGGGATAATAGTAATAATAACAAGAAAATTGTTGCATAATTAATAATTTATGCAAAGTGAGTAATAAAAGAAATATGGCTTGTGTGCCAAACACTCGATAAGGTAGAGCTCCCTCAGCGATGCCGAAGTCCCGAGGCAACCGCACATGTTCGTATGGAAATTCGACCAACAAGGTGATGACGCGAGCCAATTTAGGCCGATTGGGACGATGACATGGGCTTGCCGGAGTAACCGCGTGACGCAGTCGAAGTCGACTACATACACATGTAAAAATAGTGTAGTCCAACAATAATAATATAAATATATAAAAATCCTCGTGTAATTAATTTACGCAAAATAATTTATTTTAAAGATATGTGGCCTGGCGCCGAAGTTAATGTCGATGCAAAGCGTTGGCGTGATGCGGTAAGGCATGGCGAAGACTGAATTCACAGGTCGGTCCGAGTTCCAGATGCGGCGTTCGCCGAACTATGTATGTAAACTGACCGAACCACCACACGACCATCGTTAATGCGGCAACCATTTGATAGACCTGTGTACAGATTACGGAACAAACCAGAGTAATAATTCCTTGGAAAAAATAAACCCAAACAAGCAAAGATTACTAGGATTAATAGCAATCAGAAGAAAGGTGACTCCCAAAATTGAGACTCGATCCGCACACCCATTGCCTGATGGGTGATAAAGTGATGGTATGGCGATATTGGCAATGGTTGGCTCACCGAGACAAAGCCCCTGGTCCAACTAACGTGACGAAGTTGGTCGGCTAGCGACGCCGAAGTCACCGGAGTATGTTGATGAAGATATGGTGAAGCCCCGGTCCAGCCGAGGTGACAGAGCAGGTCAGTAAGGAGACGTTGCAACTGCCATGTCAGTCGGGGTGTTGAAGCAGTTCGGTATGATGGACATCGGCTTGAAAAAGCAACAGTGCGGCTATGTCGACGCAGGTCATAATTTGTGACGCAGCCAATGCCGGCTTGGTGAAGCGAACATGCGACGATGCCGGTGTGACCGCTTCGTGTGATCCGTGGGGCGGCGATGTTGGTGATGATTTATCCTTCGTGATGCCGAACTCTTGTTCGGCTTGCCCAGATGATGATCCGAAGAAGTTGAGATCGGCTCAACAAAGCGACGACGTGTCCAGCGCAGGTTGGTAGTCATGGAGCAACGTTGTCGGGCTGGTTTGACACCGGCGCATTGAAGATCATATTGGAAAAGTTTTAAATTAGCGGGATGTGTTTGGGAACAAAACAAAATACCCCATACAAAACTTCCTTCAAAAAGATGTCCGAAATACCGTTCACAAAAAAGATGAACTCGGGTCAGATTCGTTCTCGTGCGGAAAACATATCTAAAAAAGTGGTCCACTCATCGGAAGGTTACCGGAGTTTGAACCGTCGGATCGAGCTAAAATTTGGAGGGGTGGTACATATGGGAATTTCGCAGAAGATGAACGGTTGGATCTTCCAAAGGACCTCCGAGATAGGCTCTGGAGACCACGCCCTAAACTCGTCTGGATTCCTGTCCAGATTTGACAGGGCTCCGGTATATCGTAGACTGCCGGAGATTCCTCCATCGGAACTCGATAAATTTTTGCATGGTTCTTGTAGACTTAATTCCACACAATTCCTCCAAAGGAATCGTCAAAGCAATGCTCAAGGAGGCAGTGAAAGCGGATACAAGTTCTCTGTCCGGAAAAATAGCACGGTCGCCCGAGGGCAATGTTGACGTTGAGCCCCCGAGCTCCAAGGATAATTCTCCATGATCATGATAGAGATCGGAGTTGATGTTGATGAAGGCCCTCATCCGAACATGACTATCGGAGGCAGGGCGCAGTCCTCAGTCAAGCTGAGGTGTCCAGTCAAGACGGCGACGAAGATGCCGATGTCGCAGTTAATCTGCAGACGAGCCATCGATCCTTTGCCAATCACACAACGGAACTATCAATGAAAGCACCAATGTCGGTGTAAAAACCGGCAGATCTCGGGTATGGGGTCCCGAACTGTGCGTCTAAGGTCGATGGTAACAGGTGACAGGGGACACGATGTTTACCCAGGTTCGGGCCCTCTTAATGGAAGTAATACCCTACTTCCTGCTTGATTGATCTTGATGAATATAAAGATTACAAGAGTTGATCTACCTCGAGATCATATGTTGTGGTCTAAACCCTAGATGTATGATGAGCAATATCATAATCATCTATCGACTAGCCTGGCCCCGGCTTATATAATGCACCAGAGGCCTAGGATAACAAGAGTCCTAGCCGAATACATTGGTGGAGAGGAGTCCTTGTCTTGATCGCCAAATCTTGTGGAATACTCCTTTTATGCGGCATGGGCTGCCCGAAGTGGCCCATGAACGAACCACCATGGGGGTCCTCGGCCTGATCCACCTAATGGGGAGACGATGTGATGAGTACCCCCTAGTCCAGGACACCGTCAGCAGCCACACCATCTCTTTCTGCCTCTAGCAGAGCCTCAAGAACTATAATAGCTGTGCTCCGACTGCTCTCTGGCGGTGTTGCCTCTGAAATGCTACCATCTGGTAACATGGATGGCGCACTGCTTCCACAAATAGATTGTGGGGTTATACATTTTGTCCTAGTGTGAACGGTATCTTGAAAGGTTTCCGCTGGACATAAGTAAGAGATAGTTATTGCATGATCCAAGCAGTAAGCTTACATGGTAAACGACATACAAATTATTGCCGAGCATGGCAAGCTATATTTAAATGGTTTTAAGCAGCATTAGCCGAAAATAAATTAAAATGGTAAGATGAAACTAGGGATGTAAGTGGCAAATAAACGACATCCACCAGTCCCATCTAGTTAGTTTTTGCTAGCTCCCTGGTTCATTTTCCTCAAAAAACAAAAACTCTTTTGAACTATCATACAACTAGTGAACTTTAATCGGGATTAAATGGGACCCAGTTGACATCCCTAGCTGAAAGGGAGTGTACCACCGCTATATTTAAGTTGCCAAGGCATCTAAGCAGTTGAAATAATTTGAGAAATCACTTCACAGTGTGGCCTCATATGAACTACGAAGACAGTCTTGTGATGAAGTTCAGAGGAAAAGTTAAGGACTCAAATGAACTAGGCATGCATTCCTTTACGATAGTACAACAGGCACTGCTGACATATTGGCCAACTCAGGTATATCGTAACAAGTAACAAACAAGTATTCGAATCAAGCAATATAGCAAAGTAGACAACTAAACTATTTGTTATTCTGTAGGATTACAAGTTGAGGGCACATGACAAGAAAGCAGCCCACACGCATTACATTTCACATGTACTAAAACACACTGGCTTACCATATGTTGCTGTGAAGCATCGCTGCTGTTGCAATTTTCTTTGAAGATATCGTCAGCATCCCGTGGTTGCAAATCTACTTGTTGTAGTTTATTCTGCACCCTCTATCTAGGTAAAATTAATTTTAATCGCATGCACTGGTTCGAGTTGATCATCAATGGTTCATCTAAACTAATGAAAGAAGGGTGTGTGTATACATGACAATATATCTGCTTCCCTCTATTTTTATGCTTGTTCGAGGTGCCAGCCCCAAAATAATAAATATTTTGCTTCATGGGGTTGGCAGCTCCATAATTAATACAAGCATCAAATTAGTCATGCAACTTGGGAAGATCAAGAACACACAAAAAAGTAATGAACAAAGGCTCGAAGCAGTGATGTGATATGTCCCCAACGTATCTATAATTTTTTATTGTTCCATGCTATTATATTATCCATCTAGGATGTTTTATATGCATTTATATGCTATTTTATATGATTTTTGGGACTAACCTATTTACCTAGAGTCCAGTGCCAGTTTCTGTTTTTCCTTGTTTTTAAGTATCGCAGAAAAGGAATACCAAACGGAGTCCAATTGACGTGCCAATTTTTGATGATTTTTTATGGACCAAAAGAAGCCCCGGAGTAAAAGAGTCGGGACAGAAGAGTCCGGGGCTGCCCACGAGGATGGGGGGCGCGCCCTACCCCCTAGGCGTGGGCCCCTGTCTCGTGGACGATCCGGAGACCCCCCTGATGTGAGACCTACGCCAAAAATTACTATAAATATAGAAACCCCCAGAAATAAACCTAGATCGGGAGTTCCGTCGCCGCAAGCCTCTATAGCCACCGAAAACCAATCTAGACCCGTTCTGACACCCTGCCAGAGGGGGGAATCCCTCTCCAGTGGCCATCTTCATCATCCTGGCGCTCTCCATGACGAGGAGGGAGTAGTTCACCCTCGGGGCAGAGGGTATGTACTAGTAGCTATGTGTTTGATATCTCTCTCTCTCTCTCTCGTGTTCTTGATTTGACACGATCTTGATGTACCGCAAGCTTTGCTATTATAGTTGGATCTTATGATGTTTCTCCCCCTCTGCTCTCTTGTGATGGATTGAGTTTTCCCTTTGAAGTTATCTTATCAGATTGAGTCTTTAAGGATTTGAAAACACTTGATGTATGTCTTGCATGTGCTTATCTGTGGTGACATTGGGATATCACGTGATCCACTTGATGTATGTTTTGGTGATCAACTTCTGAGTTCTGTGACCTCATGAATTATGCATAGGGGTTGGCACACGTTTTCGTCTTGACTCTTCGGTAGAAATTTTGGGGCACTCTTTGAAGTTCTTTGTGTTGGTTGAATAGATGAATCTGAGATTGTGTGATCCATATCGTATAATCATACCCACGGATACTTGAGGTGACATTGGAGTATCTAGGTGACATTAGGATTTTGGTTGATTTGTGTCTTAAGGTGTTATTCTAGTACGAACTCTAGGATAGATTGAACGGAGAGAATAGCTTCGTGTTATTTTACTACGGACTCTTGAATAGATCGATCAGAAAGAATAACTTTGAGGTGGTTTCGTACCGTACAATAATCTCTTCATTTGTTCTCCGCTATTAGTGACTTCGGAGTGACACTTTGTTGCATGTTGAGGGATATTTATATGATCCAATTATGTTATTATTGTTGAGAGAACTTGCACTAGTGAAAGTATGAACCCTAGGCCTTGTTTCAGCGCATTGCAATACCGTTTTCGCTCACTTTTATCATTAGTAACCTTGCTGTTTTTATATTTTCAGATTACAAAAACCTATATCTACCATCCATATTGCACTTGTATCACCATCTCTTCGCCGAACTAGTGCACCTACACAATTTACCATTGTATTGGGTGTGTTAGGGACACAAGAGACTCTTTGCTATTTGGTTGCAGGGTTGTTTGAGAGAGACCATCTTCATCCTACGCCTCCCACGGATTGATAAACCTTAGGTCATCCACTTGAGGGAAATCTGCTACTGTCCTACAAACCTCTGCACTTGGAGCCCCAACAACATCTACAAGAAGAAGGTTGTGTAGTAGACATCAAGCTCTTTTTTGGCGCCGTTGCCGGGGAGGTTAGCGCTTGAAGGTATATCTTTAGATCTTGCAATCGAATCTTTTAGTTTCTTGTTTTATCACTAGTTTAGTTTATAAATCAAAATTATAAAAATATGGAATTAAGGTTGCCTCATATGCTTCATCTTTTTAATGTCTTTCGTGAAAATGATGGGAAGGAAAATTGTGCTCGAGTATTATAAGAAGAATTATATAGAATGCTTGGCATAAAATATGTGAATGATGAGCATGATTGCAATGTTGTTAGTATGAATTCCTTGAATATCCATGGTACTAATGATGATTGCACTAGTCATGATGAAAATGTCTCTTATAAGCATGTTAATTTTTATGGAGTGCATAGAGTTTGCAAGTACACACCAAATAGGGAAGATAGATTTTGCAAGAGGCATAAGTATTTAGAAACTTAATGGTTGCAAGAAAGGCTAGATGATTGTGCTGAAGGATTCAATATTTATCACCATCCTTGTGAACTTTGCAATGAACATGGTCATTTAAATGTCCAAGGATATTTGTTTCATGATCAAATCGTGTCCAAAAATTGTGATAACTTGATTACCCTTGAGCATCATAAATAGCTTAGTCTTCTTTTGGGGTATGAAGAAATGAAACGTATAACTGAGGGTATTCCAAAATTTAATCTTGATAGATTTCTTGATTTTGGTCTAGAAGAATTTTTTATGTATTGTGCAGTGAATTGCATTGAAAATACTTATATTGCCAATTACATAAAGACAAGAAAACAAATAGAAGATGAACAGAATACTAATGAAAGGGAAGAGACTTCCCAATATTCTCCTATTATTTCTTATGATGAATCAGGTAACGATGAGGAGCCTCCTATTCAACCAATCTCATTAATAAGGAGCTTCAAAAAGAGGATTAAACCCACACATGATGTCAAGAAGAAAAAGAAAATACGGAGAAGCAAAGGTAAAAATGTATCCCTCCCAAATGATGTTGCTATTGGTGCTATCCATACTATTAATGATGAGAGTGATTATGATAATGATACTAAAAGGCCGAAGCTTAGGGATGCTAAGTTTGATGAGAATGACATGTTCAAGAATTTATTTGCTTCAGTTAATGTTTGTGCCAAGCTTGGGGATGCTATGTTTAATGAATATGATATTTTTAGTCTCCCAAGTTTTGATGAGCAAATTTATTATGATGATAGCATGCCTCCTATTTATGATGATTATTGTGATGACACTTATGCTATAAAAAGTAGTGATGATTATATTTATAAAACTTGTCATGATTATGATTACCCTTTTTCTGAACATTACTCTTTTAATGTGGAAACAATTTATAGTATTCGACTTTCTTTTGATACTCCCACTATTCCGAACGAGAAGAATTTTGCTTATGTGGAGAGTAGTAAAATTTCTATGCTTGTAGAGCATGAAAAGAATGCTTTATGTGATGGTTGTATTATTGAATTCATTCATGATGCTACTGAAAATTATTGTGAGGGAGCAATATATGCTTGTAGGAGTTGCAATAATATCAGGTTTTCTCTCTATGTGTTGAAAATTTTGAAGTTATCCTTGTTTTACCTTCCTATGCAAGTTGATTCTTGTTCCCACAAGTTGTTTGCTCACAAAATCCCTATGCACAGGAAGTGGGTCAGACTTAAATGTGCTTGTCATATGCTTCATGATGCTCCCGTTATGTTTCAATTCTTATCTTTTATGTGAGCATCATTGAAATCATCATGCCTAGCTAGGGGCGTTAAATGATAGCGCTTGTTGGGAGGCAACCCAATTTTATTTTTGTTCTTTGCTTTTTGCTCCTGTTTAGTAATAAATGATTCATCTAGACTCTGTTTAGATGTTGTTTTATGTTTTAATTAGTGTTTGTGCTAAGTAGAACCTTTGGGAAGACTTGGTTGAAGTCTTTATGATCTTTCTGCAAAAAACAGTAACTTTAGCGCTCACGAGATTAGCTGCCATTTTTTACTGGGGAGTGCGATTAGGTTGATTATTTTTGAAGATGATTAATAGACAAATTCCTCAGGTCCAACAATTTATTTCATAATTTTATTAGTTCCATAAGTATACGTTTGATACAAATTACTACATACTGTTCTGTTTCTGACAGATTCTGTTTTCTATGTGTTGTTTGCTTATTTTGATGAATCTATGAGTAGTATCGGAGGGTATGAACCATAGAGAAGTTGGAATACAGTATATATTACACCAATATGAATTTAGAATGAGTTCATTACAGTACCTTAAGTGGTGGTTTGTTTTCTTATACTAATGGAGCTTACGAGTTTTCTGTTAAGTTTTGTGTTATGAAGTTTTCAAGTTTTGGGTAAAGATTCGATGGACTATGGAATAAGGAGTGGCAGGAGCCTAACTTGGGGATGCCCAAGGCAACCCAAGTTAATATTCAAGGACAACCAAAATCCTAAGCTTGGGGATGCCCCGGAGGGCATCCCCTCTTTCGTCTTCTTCTATCGGTAACTTTACTTGAGGCTATATTTTCATTCATCACATGATATGTGTTTTGTTTGGAGCGTCTTGTATGATTTGAGTCTTTGCTTTTTAGTTTACCACAATCATTCTTTCTGTACACACATTTTTGGAGAGACACACATGAATCGAAATTTATTAGAATACTCTATGTGCTTCACTTATATCTTTTGAGCTAGATAATTTTGCTCTAGTGCTTCACTTATATCTTTTAGAGCACGGTGGTGGTTTTATTTTATAGAAATTATTGATCTCTCATGCTTCACTTATATTATTTTGAGAGTCCTTTAGAACAACATGGTAATTTTATTTGGTTATGAATTTAGTCATAATATGATAGACATCCAAGATCGGTATAATAAAAACTATCATAAAAAGTGCATTGAATACTATGAGAAGTTTGATACTTGATGATTGTTTTGAGATATGGAGATGGTGATATTAGAGTCATGCTAGTTGAGTAGTTGTGAATTTGATAAATACTTATTCTAAAGTTTGTGATTCCCGTAGCATGCACTTATGGTGAACCGTTATGTGATGAAGTCGGAGCATGATTTATTTATTGATTGTCTTCCTTATGAGTGGCGGTAGGGGATGAGCGATGGTCTTTTCCTACCAATCTATCCCCCTAGGAGCATGCGCGTAGTACTTTGTTTTGATAACTAATAGATTTTTGCAATAAGTATGTGAGTTATTTATGACTAATGTTGAGTCCATGGATTATACGCACTCTCATCCTTCCATCATTGCTAGCCTCTCTAGTACCATGCAACTTTCGCCGGTACCATAAACCCACCATATACCTTCCTCAAAACAGCCACCATACCTACCTATTATGGCATTTCCATAGCCATTCCGAGATATATTGCCATGCAACTTTCCACCATTCCGTTTATTATGACAGGCTCCATCTTTGTCATATTGCTTTGCATGATCATGTAGTCGACATCGTATTTGTGGCAAAGCCACCTTTCATAATTCTTTCATACATGTCACTCATGAGTCATTGCACATCCCGGTACACTGCCGGAGACATTCATATAGAGTCGTATTTTGTTCTAAGTATCGAGTTGTAATTCTTGATTTGTAAGTAAATAAAAGTGTGATGGTCATCATTATTAGAGCATTGTCCCATGTGAGGAAAGGATGATGGAGACTATAATTCCCCCACAAGTCGGGGTGAGACTCCGGACAGAAAAAAGAGAAAAAAGAGGCCATAAGAAAAGGAGAAGGCCCTAAAAAAACAAAAAAATGTGAGAAAAAGAGAGAAGGGGCAATGTGATGTCTACTACACAACCTTCTTCTTGTAGACGTTGTTGGGCCTCCAAGTGCAGATGTTTGTAGGACAGTAGCAAATTTCAATCAAGTGGATGACCTAAGGTTTATCAATCTGTAGGAGGCGTAGGATGAAGATGGTCTCTCTCAAGCAGCCCTGCAACCAAATAACAAAGAGTCTGTTGTGTCCCCAATACACCCAATACAATGGTAAATTGTATAGGTGCACTAGTTCGGCGAAGAGATGGTGATACAAGTGCAATATGGATGGTAGATAAAGGTATTTGTAATCTGAAATTATAAAAACAGCAAGGTAACTAGTGGTAAAAGTGAGCGTAAACGGTATTGCAATGCGTTGAAATAAGGCCTAGGATTCATACTTTCGCTAGTGTAAGTTCCCTCAACAATACTAACATCATTGGATCACATAACTATCCCTCAACATGCAACAAAGAGTCACTCCAAAGTCACTAATAGCGGAGAACGAATGAAGAAATTATGGTAGGGTACGAAACCACCTCAAAGTTATTCTTTCCAATCAATCCGTTGGGCTATTCCTATAAGTGTCACAAACAGCCCTAGAGTTCATACTAGAATAACACCTTAAGACACAAATCAATCAAAACCCTAATGTCACCTAGATACTCGAATGTCACCTCAAGTATCCGTGGGCATGATTATACGATATGCATCACACAATCTCAGATTCATCTATTCAACCAACACATAGGACCTCAAAGAGTGCCCCAAAGTTTCTACCGGAGAATCACGACGAAAACGTGTGCCAACCCCTATGCATAGGTTCATGGGCGGAACCCGCAAGTTGATCACCAAAACATACATCAAGTGAATCACGTGGTATCCTATTTTCACCACAGATACGCACGGCAAGACATACATCAAGTGTTCTCAAATATTTAAGGACTCAATCCGATAAGATTACTTCAAAGGGGAAACTCAATTCATTACAAGAGAGAAGAGGGGGAGGAGAAACATAAGATCCAACTATAATAGCAAAGCTTGCGATACATCAACATTGTATCATCTCAAGAACACGAGAGAGAGAGATCAAACACATAGCTACTCGTACATGCCCTCAGACCCGAGGGAGAACTACTCCCTCCTCGTCATGGAGAGCACCGGGATGATGAAGATGGACACTGGAGAAGGATTGCCCCCTTCGGCAGGGTGCTAGAACGGGTCTAGATTGGCTTTCGGTGGCTACGGAGGCTTCTGGCGGCGGAACTCTGGATCTATTGTCCTCACGGATGTTTTTAGGGTATATGGAGATATATATGCGGAAGAAGTACGTCAGGGGGGACACGAGGGGCTCACGAGGGTGGAGGGCGCGCCCAGGGGGGGTGGGCGCGCCCCCTGCCTCGTGACCTCCTCGCAAATCCCCCGACATGCACTCCAAGTCTTCTAGGCTTCTTTCCTTCCAAAAATGAGTTCCGTGAAGTTTTAGGTCAATTGGACTCCGTTTGATTTTCCTTTTCTTCGAAACCCTAAAACAGGGTAAAAACAAAAACTGGCACTTGGCTCTGGGTTAATAGGTTAGTCCCAAAAATGATATAAAAGTGTATAATAAAGCCCATAAACATTCAAAACAGTAGATAATATAGCATGGAGCATTCAAAAATTATAGATACGTTGGAGACGTATCACAATGCTACTATCCTTTTACCACACTTGTGCTTCAAAGTAGCACCATGATCTTCATGATAGAGAGTCTCCTATGTTGTCACTTTCATATACTAGTGGGAATCTTTCATTATAGAACTTGACTTGTATATTCCAATGATGGGCTTCCTCAAAATGCCCTAGGTCTTCGTGAGCAAGCGAGTTGGATGCACACCCACTTAGTTTATTTTTGAGCTTTCATACACTTATAGATCTAGTGCATCCGTTGCATGGCAATCCCTGCTCACTCACATTGATATCTATTGATGGGAATCTCCATAGCCCGTTGATGTGAGACTATCTTCTCCTTTTTGTCTTCTCCACAACCACCATTCTATTCCACCTATAGTGCTATGTCCATGGCTCACGCTCATGTATTGCGTGAAGATTGAAAAAGTTTGAGAACATCAAAAGTATGAAACAATTGCTTGGCTTGTCATCAGGGTTGTGCATGATTTAAATATTTTATGTGATGAAGATAGAGCATAGCCAGACTATATGATTTTGTAGGGTAAGCTTTCTTTGGCCATGTTATTTTGAGAAGACATGATTACTTTGTTAGTATGCTTGAAGTATTATTATTTTTATGTCAATATTAAACTTTTGTCTTGAATCTTTCAGATCTGAACATTCATGCCACAATAAAGAAAATTACATTGAAATTATGTTAGGTAGCATTCCACATCAAAAATTCTGTTTTTATCATTTACCTACTCGAGGACGAGCATGAATTAAGCTTGGGGATGCTTGATACGTCTCCAACGTATCTATAATTTTTTATTGTTCCATGCTATTATATTATCCATCTAGGATGTTTTATATGCATTTATCTGCTATTTTATATGATTTTTTGGACTAAATTATTAACCTAGAGCCCAATGCCAGTTTCTATTTTTTCCCTTGTTTTCGAGTATCGCAGAAAAGGAATACCAAACGGAGTCCAATTGACGTGCCAATTTTTGATGATTTTTTATGGACCAAAAGAAGCCCCCGGAGTAAAAGAGTTGGGCCAGAAGAGTCCCGGGCTGTCCACGAGGGTGGGGGCGCGCCCTACCCCCTGGGCGTGGGACCCTATCTCGTGGACGATCCGGAGACCCCCCCTGACGTGAGACCAACGCCAAAAATTCCTACAAATACAGAAACCCCCAGAAATAAACCTAGATTGGGAGTTCTGCCACCGCAAGCCTCTATAGCCACCGAAAACCAATCTAGAAACGTTCCTGCACCCTGCCGGAGGGGGGAATCCCTCTCCGGTGGCCATCTTCATCATCCCGGAGCTCTCCATGACGAGGAGGGAGTAGTTCACCCTCGGGGCTGAGGGTATGTACAAGTAGCTATGTGTTTGATCTCTCTCTCTCTCTCTCTCTCTCTCTCTCTCTCTCTCTCTCGTGTTCTTGATTCGGCATGATCTTGATGTACCACGAGCTTTGCTATTATAGTTGGATCTTATGATGTTTCTCCCCATCTACTCTCATGTGATGGATTGAGTTTTCCCTTTGAAGTTATCATATCGGATTGAGTCTTTAAGGATTTGAAAACACTTCATGTATGCCTTGCATGTGCTTATCTGTGGTGACAATGGGATATCACGTGATCCACTTGATGTATGTTTTGGTGATCAACTTGCGAGTTCCATGAACTCATGAACTTATGCATAGGGGTTGGCATACGTTTTCGTCTTGACTCTCCGGTAGAAATTTTGGGGCACTATTTGAAGTTCTTTGTGTTGGTTGAATAGATGAATCTGAGATTGTGTGATGCATATCGTATAATCGTACCCACGGATACTTGAGGTGACGTTGGAGTATCTAGGTGACATTAGGGTTTTGGTTGTTTTGTGTCTTAAGGTGTTATTCTAGTACGAACTCTAGGATAGATTGAACGAAAAGAATAGCTTAGTGTTATTTTACTACGAACTCTTGAATATATCGATCAGAAAGAATAACTTTGAGGTGGTTTTGTACCCTACAATAATCTCTTCATTTGTTCTCCGCTATTAGTGACTTTGGAGTGACTCTTTGTTGCATGTTGAGGGGTAGTTATATGATCCAATTATGTTATTATTGTTGAGAGAACTTGCACTAGTGAAAGTATGAACCCTAGGCCTTCTTTCAACGCATTGCAATACCGTTTTCGCTCACTTTTATCATTAGTAACCTTGCTGTTTTTATATTTTCAGATTACAAAAACCTAGATCTACCATCCATATTGCACTTGTATCACCATCTCTTCGCCGAACTAGTGCACCTATACAATTTACCATTGTATTGGGTGTGTTGGGGACACAAGAGACTCTTTGCTATTTGGTTGCAGGGTTGTTTGAGAGAGACCATCTTCATCCTACGCCTCCCACGGATTGATAAACCATAGGTTATCCACTTGAGGGAAATTTGCTACTATCCTACAAACCTCTGCACTTGGAGGCCCAACAACGTCTACAAGAAGAAGGTTGTGTAGGAGACCTCATGATGTAATAGCTAGCATCAGAAAATGTAGGGTAAAACAAACAAAAACCAGTGGAACCACATGCTAGTTTGTTGATGTGTAATTAAGCATAGAGAACATGAAGCAGTCTGATGGAACCAACAGGTGGCATCAGAACAACACCATTATCATAAATATAGCATGCAAGAAGTAAAATAGTAGGCAATGATATCTAGGAAGTACAGTAATACTTAGGACAAAACTAAAGCATATTAACTATATGTGCACTAGTATGTAATTTAGCACATGTAACATGTTCACGGCCAGAAGTATGGCCCTACAGGTTGTGAAAATCAATGTCTCCAACTCGAAACTTAGATTGCCCATTCAATTCAAATATGGATCATTGAGCTACTACAAGAAAATACCATCGTACGGTCCAATTCAAATGAAATTCCAAATGTGTTTATCCTAAATATGATGACAAAAGCAAAAATGTGTATGTGTATGAATAAAGTGGATGATTATAAAGTTTGAACATGCCCGTATTTGTATATCTCTAGGTTTGATATATGAATTTGAAATCACGAAATCCCGGCTTAAAAAATGTACCTCCGTTTAAATGAATTACAAAAGCTAATGATGGAGTCGAATTCCAAAATTCCAATCTTAGGTTTGTAATTCTGGTACATCAAGGTATATCACACATGTTCAAAAGTATCGTTATCTCATAGTACAAACTGTGAAACAAATTGATCAACCATGAGTTCACACACTATTGACCATGTATATCTCAATTACGCTAAAGTCCCTCAAATATAGACACCTCACTCTTTATCTGAAGCCACCCCCCCGTCGCCCCCACACATAGAAGTCGTTCTCTCCCCCAAACACCAACACATGAGCACATTAACACCCCTCTCTCTTCTAAAGTCCGGACCCCAATATAGGTCTCTATCACTTTGTCTCTTGGGAATGCACACATCTCTTCCCCCACTCTCTAGCTAGGTCTCCTGGCATCTCTCTTTCCCAAGCACACGCACTATGTAGAGTGTATCTTTCCCATACACACAAAATGTCGCCCCCAAACATCTATCTCCCTATTTATGTGGTTCTCGCACACTCACCTCACACACCACCACCACTACAAACAAGCGCACTTTGTCTCCTTGTGTACCACTCTCCTCTTTCTATCTCTCCCACATGCGGACCCGCCCCAGCTCCTCCCTATATACATATATGTCGTGACTCTTTCCATAGTTCCCTAATGTATCACCGTTCTCGATCTCGCACATTGTTCTCTACACCATCTATTCTATATCTCTCATGAAGTCCCTATCACACACACAATGACTCTCTTCCCTTGCGTCTCCGTACATAGGCTAATTTCAAACAACATCAACATTGTCTCCCTATCTATACGACATTTATGGACACAAACGCCCCTCTCTCGCCCCCTCTCTTCCTCTCTCTCTCAATCGCTAGCTCTCTCTCTCTCTCTCTCTCTCTCTCTCGCTCTCACAGCCCTCTCCCACACACACTCGACGTCTCTTCCAAATAGTCTGCTCCCCCGCCCGCACCCATGCTATCCCACTACTACACATGTCACACCATTCCCCCTTCCCTTATACTAGGTTTACATCGTTAGTGGTCTCTCTACTCCACATACACACACTCCCTTGGAAAGGCTCTTCGGAACCACTCATGAAGATGCCTGGAAGTTGCTCTTTAAAGGCAACGAGACGCCGCCAGCCATGGACTCGGACCGTGGGCACGATATTACCCATCATGCCAATGTGGTAAGTCTTTCACGTCTCAAGGCACATCCTCTACTTGCTTGTTTCAAGGAGGATATCTAAACTTTATTTTTTTCAGGTATGGATAGACAGAGCAGAGCAGATTCAATGTTCGGCTCCGCTGCCCGAGGAACCAGTCATCCCGCTCCTGGCGAAGATGCTGGTGCCAGCGCCGTATAAGGCGCCGAAGAAGAAGGCCAAGGGGGTCTGGAGTGGCCCCCGCCGCAAGGGAGCTTCGGGCGTGTCGTCCGAAGACAAGACTCACTCCTCCGCCGCCGAAGATGATGACGAGGAGGAGGAAGAAAGCACCTCTCCCCCGTGATGGGGGGAGGAAGAAGAGGGCAACCTCCACAAATCTGGAGGCGGAGCCGCCCAAGAGGGGGAAGGGTCCCCTTGCGGATAACTCCGCGTGGGACTTCGACAGCAGCCCAAAGCGACGCCCCCGAAACAAGCCTCCGGCCGCGTCGTAAGTACTAAAAACTCAGATACGTCCATGCATCCGGCCTCTCTTGCTTCATGATATTAATATGTTTGAATTATGCCATTGCAGTCCGGCCCATGACAGCTCCCAGCGATCCTCATCAAGAGGTTCACTGGATTCGAAGGCGATGGCCAGCGAGTCATCGCCGGCCGCTCACTCACCCACGGCCAAGGGCGACAACGAGGTGTTGTCCCAAAGGACCTTCCCAGGCCAGGGAGAGGTTCAGGAGGCCGCCAGGGTGACGCCAGAGGGCGGAACATCGGCTGCCGGACAAATGGGGGAGCAGACCCCCATGGAGACTGGGGATGGGGGCCTTGCTCAATTCGGCCCCCAGCCGAGTACAAGTCCGGAGACCTATACGGCTCCGGAATCCGGTGAACAACTTCCTTCGAAAGAATGGGGTGTGCCTATTCCGCCGGTGACCTTTGTCCAACCAGAGGCATCGGGTAATCTGCTGGAAGCGCTACGAGGTGCTTCCATTGTGGATGAACATCGTATCCTTATGGGTACGGTGATTGAGAGGGTTCAGTCCGTCAAAAGCGGACTGATCGAAGCCTGCGACAACCTGCTGACAGGCTTCGAGGTAAGCGACGCAAAATAAAAAGTCCTAATATAGACAGTAGCCCCTGAGACACTGTCCGGTGCTCGGAAAGAAGAGCCGGACAGAGGATCAATTTATTTTCGCAGGAAACTAACTAAATATGCCTTATATGAATAAGCAGGTGTCGTTGCTGGCTGCGACCTCACACACTGCCGAAGTCTCCGGACTGAAGCAGAGACTGGAGCGGGCTGAGGAGGAGCTCGGCCAAGCGAGGAAGCAGCTAGCAGACAAGCAAGGTATGTAGTGACTTGCTGTATATTCAGAAAGAATAGATGATGCATATTGACCGTAGTGCCATGATATGTGTAGGAACGGTGATCGAGGTCCTTAAACATGCCCTGGCCGAGGCCGAGGAGAAAGCTGCCAAGGAAAAAGCCGCTCGTGAGAAGAACGAGGCCAGGCTTGATGAGGTCCAGCAAGAGCTCCAAGATGCAGTGAAGAAATGTGAATCCTTGGAGCACGATGTTTTGGCTCGAGAGACCGAACTCGCTAAGGCCCGCCAAAGCGCGGAAGAGGCCCGGGTTGAGGCCCAGGGCGCCCTCTAGGAGATCCAGGAGGCCAAGAAAATCGCGGCGGGTAAGGTGTTTAGTATGCAAAGCAAGTATGTGAAGAAGAAGTACCTCTTACTAACCCGGATTCGGAGTTCTCCAGGGGCGTTTGCAGATCTGCCGTGCAGTGTGTCTGATGCTGCGGAGTTCTTCCGAGCCGAAGAAGGGAGCTCAACGGAAAAGCTATTCTGGTCCCAATATCTTGCGCCAGAACATCCAGTGCCCTTTAGCGATCAGCTAAAATAGCTGGTCGAGCTGCACAGGGTGGCTGAACTGGCCATGAAGGATTTAATAATCCGGCTATGGCCTGCCGAAGCTATGCCCGGCAGCTACTTCGGGCTCGTGAAGCGGCTGGTGGATGCCTTCCCTCAGCTGGACGTCGTAAAGCGGTCGGTCTGCATCGAGGGTGCGCGCATGGCCTTCGCCCGTGTCAAGGTGTGGTGGGCGAAGATGGACGCCCTCAAGCTTACGACCGGGGGACCGCCAGAGGGCAAGGAGCACCGCACACCCGAGCGGTATTTTCAAGACGTCCTGGAGGGGTCTTGTATTGTGGCGACGTAATGTGCGCAAGACATTATTTTCGAATGAATACATTCATGTTGTCTCTGCCTTGTATGATGAAACAAAGTCATTATGTAATATAACGTTTGTTACTTTAAAAAATTCACCTCCTGTGCGGCCGTGTTGTGTGAAATCTGAGAGTTGGCCAGTCGTCGGCTTCTGCCCCCACGTAGGTAGTACTGGGGTATTCGGGATGTAATCATTCGGGATGTAATCAACACTCTTGATCCAATTGTTTGGTCCTTGAAGGAGGTGTTTAGCGCGACGAACCAGCAATCGAACAATGCGGCTTTAGCATCCTCACTTAGCCATAGGAGTTTGACAATAAAAATATAGGCGCGGCCCCTAGTATCCGAACTAGGATGATGTAAACACCTGATCGGGTAAGTACCGATCCCTCGCATAATGCGGAAAAAATCTCTAAAGATTTGATACCTCTGAAGAGCTGACCGGCTCTCACCGCATCATGACAGTCTGTTTTTGGCTTTCTCTACTAAGGTGCTCATCCGGGTAAACCAGGGCACAATCATAGTAGTTCTCCCTTTACTACCATAGCCGATATAGCGAAACATAAGGTAGCAAGCACAGGAGCCGGGAAACCCAACTATTGACCAAAGACATGATTCGGAGCCAATGCATATAGTGCTAAACTCGGGGTGCCGAACTATACTATAAGAAGTGTTCGGTCTTTGTTGCCATGTTGTGGGGTGCTATGAAGCCCCTGGCAAATTGAAACGTCCCAAAGTGTACGGTGCTATTTGATAAATTTATCAAAAAAAAGAAAAAGAAGAAAGGGTAGTAAGCTAGAGCCGTAAAATTTAGGCCGCAAACTGTTTCCATTATAATTTCATTGGTGCGTTAAAGCACGTTTATACAAGTAGTGCAATAAGAACAAGGCTACTTAATATGCCTTAACCAAGGGAGAGCTGCGTGTGGGTCCTGAAAACAGGTAAAGGGATCGTTAAAGAAACCACCTAAAAATTCCCCCGTACGTCCATGCTTCTTGCCGTCTTGGTGTGTTTATCTTCGAAAAGGACCATGGCTAGGCCGTCAGGGAAGGCCTGTGGAAAAGAAACCTTAAAAGGAGAAAGAAGAAAAAGTGAAAGTATGTGTGTCCGGAGACGGTCGAGCCGTATTGTGGATCACAAGCTAGTTATGCCTCCATCCATGCCCATGGTATTTTGAGTGCGTAGTTATGTACGCACGGTACAATTGCCGCCACTTGGTCGGGACTGGGATGGAGGCCGAATTGCTAGTCGAGCTCTTGATGAGCCGAGCTGTCCTGCTGCAAAATAGTCCGGACTCTCTTGACAGTGTCTGGGAGCTCAGTCGCCGAATTAAGGTTCTGCTTGAAAAGGCCGCTCTGTACTTCTGCTGCTAAGGCAGTAGTGTGCTCCTCGGTGCGAAGGGAGCGTTTCGTGTTTCCATTGACTATTATGACGCCACGTGGTCCGGGCATCTTGAGCTTGAGATAAGCGTAGTGTGGCACTGCATTGAATCGAGCAAATGCGGTTCGTCCAAGTAGTGCGTGATAGCCGCTGCGAAAGGGGACGATATCAAAGATTAACTCCTCGCTTCGGAAGTTATCCGGAGATCCGAAGACAACCTTTAGTGTGATTGAGCCCGTACAGCGGGCCTCTACACCTAGTATGACTCCTTTAAAGATAGTCTTTGTGGGCTTGACCCGTGATGGATTAATGCCCATTTTGTGCACTGTTTCCTGATAGAGCAGGTTGAGGCTGCTGTCACCATCCATCAGGACTCGCGTCAGGTGGAACCCATCAATTATTGGGTCCAGGACCAGTGCGGCTGAACCGCCATGACGGATACTGGTCGGATGATCCTGATGATCGAAAATGATCGGGCATGACGACCATGGATTGAATTTTGGGGTGACTGGCTCTATCCCTTAGACGTCCCTGAGCGCGCGCTTGCGCTCCCTCTTGGGGATGTGGGTAGCGTATATCATGTTCACCGTTTTGACCTGAGGGGGAAACTTCTTCTGTCCCTCTGTGTTCGGTGGCCGGGGCTCCTCGTTGCCGTTCTCGCCTTGCGATCCCTTTTCCTTCCTTTCGGCATTTAACTTGCCGGCCTGTTTAAAAACCCAACAATCTCTGTTGGTATGATTGGGTGGTTTGTCTGAGGTGCCATGGATCTGGCACGGATGATCGAGTATGCGGTCCAAGCTGGATGAGCCCGAATTGTTCTTTTTGAACAGCTTCTTCCGCTGACCGGACTTAGAGTCACTGAATCCTGCATTGACCGCCGTATCGTCGGTGTTGTTATTGTTGTTTCGACGCTTGTGTCTGTTGCGTCGGGACTTGTCGTTGCTATTTTTGGCTTCAGAGGTGCCGGCGTTGCTTGCATTTTTTTTATATGGGCCAACCAACTATCCTCACCCGCACAAAAGCGGGTCATGAGTGCCGTGAGGGCTGCCTTGGACTTCGGCTTTTCTTGGCCGAGGTGGCGGGCGAGCCATTCGTCGCGGATGCTGCGTTTAAAGACCGCTAGGGCTTCGGCATCCAGACAGTCGACGATCTGGTTCTTTTTGGTTAGGAACCTACTCTAGAATTTCCTGGCTGACTCTTCGGGCTTTTGAACTATATGGCTTAAGTCATCGGCATCTGGTGGCCGGACATATGTACCTTGGAAGTTGTCGCGGAAGGCGTCTTCCAAATCCTCCCATCCGCCAATAGAGTTTTCAGGCAGACTATTTAACCAGTGCCGAGCTGGCCCTTTGAGTTTAACGGGAGGTATTTGATGGCGTGGAGGTCATCTGTGCGGGCCATATGGATATGGAGAATAAAATCCTCAATCCACACCGCGGGGTGAGTTGTTCCATCATATGATTCAATATTCACGGGTTTAAATCCTTCTGGGAATTCATGCTCCATTACTTTGTCGGTGAAGCAAAGAGGGTGCGCGACGCCTCTATATCGGGCCACATCGCGACGTAGCTTCGATGGAGTCCGTCTGCGGCTTTCGGTCGTGCATGACTAGGCTTGTCATGTCCAAATAGATAGCCATTGTCACATGTCGGGGCACGTCCTCATGATCTGTAGATCGATCTGGTATGTCCTGCTCTATTGTCCAGGTCCTGCTGAAGGTCATATGTATAACCATGAGCTGTTTTATCTCTGCTTTTACGATGAGGCGGGGCGGGCTGGTGTTCGACTTGAGTTGCCACTTTACCCCGACCATGTGGTGGTCGGTCAGCCACATTGCGCGATGATGGTATGGGCTCTGATGCCTCGCCATCGAACTGAGGTAGCAATTTGCGTTTTCGGTAGCTTTTGGCTGGGCGCTTGAGGCCATATTCTTCGGCTGCTAGGACATCGGTCCATCTATCATTGAGCAGATCTTGGTCAGCTTGAAGCTGCTGCTGCTTCTTTTCCAGGCTCCTTGCGGTGGCTATTAGTTGGCACTTAAAGCGCTCCTGCTCAAGAGGTTCCTCATGTACGATAAGATCATCGTTGCCGAGGCTCACCTCCTCCTCGGAGAGCAGAAGATAATTTTTGTCCTCCGAGTCTTCGTTTATGGCCTGTTCATTAGGGCTAACTTGCCCATCTTCCCGATCATCCTGTTCAATGATGTCTACTACACAACCTTCTTCTGGTAGACGTTGTTGGGCCTCCAAGTGCAGAGGTTTGTAGGACAGTAGCAAATTTCCCTCAAGTGGATGACCTAAGGTTTATCAATCCGTAGGAGGCGTAGGATGAAGATGGTCTCTCTCAAGCAACCCTGAAACCAAATAACAAAGAGTCTCTTGTGTCCCCAACACACCTAATAAAATGGTAAATTGTATAGGTGCACTAGTTCAGCGAAGAGATGGTGATACAAGTGCAATATGGATGGTAGATAAAAGTATTTGTAATCTGAAATTATAAAAACAGCAAGGTAACTAATGGTAAAAGTGAGCGTAAACGGTATTGCAATGATAGGAAATAAGGCCTAGGGTTCATACTTTTGCTAGTGTAAGTTCCCTCAACAATACTAACATAATTGGATCACATAACTATCCCTCAACATGCAACAAAGAGTCATTCCAAAGTCACTAATAGCGGAGAACGAACGAAGAGATTATGGTAGGGTATGGAACCACCTCAAAGTTATTCTTTCCAATCAATCCGTTGGGCTATTCCTATAAATGTCACAAACAACCCTAGAGTTCGTACTAAAATAACACCTTAAGACACAAATCAACCAAAACCCTAATGTCACCTAGATACTCCAATGTCACCTCAAGTATCCGTGGGTATGATTATACGATATGCATCACACAATCTCAGATTCATCTATTCAACCAACACATAGGACCTCAAAGAGTGCCCCAAAGTTTCTACCGGAGAATCACGACAAAAACATGTGCCAACCCCTATGCATAGGTTCATGGGCGGAACCCGCAAGTTGATCACCAAAACATACATCAAGTGAATCACGTGATATCCCGTTGTCACCACAGATATCCACGTCAAGACATACATCAAGTGTTCTCAAATATTTAAAGACTCAATCCGATAAGATTACTTCAAAGGGGAAACTCGATTCTTTACAAGAGAGAAGAGGGGGAGGAGAAACATAAGATCCAACTATAATAGCAAAGCTCGCGATACATCAAGATTGTGCCAAATCAAGAACACGAGAGAGAGAGAGAGAGATCAAACACATAGCTACTAGTACATACCCTCAGCCCCGAGGGAGAACTACTCCCTCCTCGTCATGGAGAGCACCGGGATGATGAAGATGGCCACTGAAGAAGGATTCCCCCTCCGGCAGGGTGCCAGAACGGGTCTAGATTGGCTTTTGGTGGCTACGGAGGCTTCTGGCGGCGGAACTCCCGATCTATCATGCTCACGGGTGTTTGTAGGGTATATGGAGATATATAGGCGGAAGAAGTATGTCAGGGGGGCCACGAGGGGCCCACGAGGGTGGAGGGCGCGCCCAGGGGGTGGGCGCGCCCCCTACCTTGTGGCCTCCTCGCAGGTCCCCCGACATGCACTCCAAGTCTTCTGGGCATCTTTCCTTCCAAAAATGAGTTCCGTGAAGTTTCAGGTCAATTGGACTGTGTTTGATTTTCCTTTTCTTCGAAACCCTAAAACAAGGTAAAAACAGAAACTGGCACTGGGCTCTGGGTTAATAGGTTAGTCCCAAAAATGATATAAAAGTGTATAATAAAGCCCATAAACATTCAAAACAGTAGATAATATAGCATGGAGCAATCAAAAATTATAGATACGTTGGAGACGTATCATTCAACAGTTCGTTCATCGGGATCTTCTCTATCTTTGGCATCGTCCGGAGTGTTATCGTTTCCCATGCCGGTGTTGTTGTTTTTGCTGGTGTGATTTAGAGCGGCGCCGCTGACGCCGACGCTTTGGTTGTGTCTTAGGAGGCTCATTCTCGACTAGATTCTCCTTGTCATCGCCGCTATTATCTTTTGGTGCATCCACCATATATACGTCATATGAGGAGGTGGTCGTCCATCGTCCGGTGACCGGCGGGTTTTGGGCCTCCTCTTCTCCTGCATCGTCGTCTATACCGTCGATCTCTTCGGAGACGTAATCGAGCATGTCGGTTAGGTCCTCGACAGTGGCTATGAAGTGGGCGGTGGGTGGGAAACGAAATTCTCTGTCATCAGCCTCCAGTTCGAACCGGATATAATTTGGCTAAGAGTCCCCCGCCAGCGATAGATTTTTTAGTGAGTTTAGGACGTCGCCCAAAGGCGAGTGCCGGAAGATGTCCGCGGCGCTGAATTCGACGATCGATCACCAATCAAGCTTGATGTACATGGACGCGCAA
This sequence comes from Triticum dicoccoides, assembly GCF_002162155.2. NCBI lineage: Eukaryota > Viridiplantae > Streptophyta > Magnoliopsida > Poales > Poaceae > Triticum > Triticum dicoccoides. Next base: position 272,170,645 of record NC_041388.1, read on the forward strand.
GGTTTGGAACCTGTAGCTGGAGACGAGTCCATGGTTCTAGTGACACAGACGTTACATGAAGTTAGGTCTGTGTGCGGCTCCAACGCCGCTGAGTCTGCGGCTTACGTGGCGGGGTTGAGCTTCCCGTCCTCGGATGGCGCAATCTGCTCCGGATCTAAGGCCAGAGCAGCTACAGGTACTATCTCCTGGGTATGGTCCGATGACAGATTTACGTCATGTTCACCGTGGTGGCAGGGAGCGGCTGCCGTGGTCTCGAATCCGTCGAAGATCAAGTCTCCCGGGATATCCGCGACATAGTTCAAGCTTCCAAACCCGACCTGATGGCCAGGGGCATAGCTTTCGATCTGCTCCAGATGGCCAAGTGAGTTGTCCTGCAGGGTGAAGCCGCCGAATACAAAGATCTGTCCGGGGAGTAAGACTTCCCCTTGGGTAGTGTCGTTGTGGATTGTCGAAGGAGCCATCAAACCTTTTGACGACGGCATAGTGGAACTCTCAATGGAAGCACCAATGTCGGTGTCAAAACCGACGGATCTTGGGTAGGTGGTCCCGTACTGTGCGTCTAAGGTCGATGGCAACAGGAAATAGGGGACACAATGTTTACCCAGGTTCGGGCCCTCTCTATGGAGGTAATACCCTCCTTCCTGCTTGATTGATCTTGATGAATATGAGTATTACAAGAGTTGATCTACCACGAGATCGTAATGGCTAAACCCTAAAATTCTAGCTTTTCTAACTATGATTATGAGAATATAGGTCTACGGACCTAGCCCTCCGGTTTATATAGACACCGGAGGGATCTAAGGTTACATAAGGTCGACTACAGAGAAAGGAATCTTCATATTCGGACGCCAACACTACAAAAAAATACACTTCCGTGATGATACGTGTTTGTCACAGTAGGTCGCCTTTTTTGTCATGCATGTACATCCATGAAGATTTTATGACACAATCAAGATAGTCGTACCTGTGCTATCGTAGAAGTGTTCCATGACATTACCCAAATTATCATCACGGAAGTGTCCACTTCCATGACGGTAAATCATGCGTCATAGAAGTGCTTTCGTCAAGGGTGACCGACACGTGGCATCCACCGTAACGGAACGCCGTTATGCTATTTGGTCTAGTTTTGGATCCGATAACCTGCTAACAGCCCTGACCAATGGGGATTTTCCACGTGTAAAATCATCATTGGCTGGAGGAAACACGTGTCGGCTCACCGTTGGGATAGATGTCATCCACTCATTGGACCGAATGCGCCTATGATACGTCGACACGTGGCATGGCTGAACAGAGGCCCATTCCTGTGAAAAGGCTGGCCCGTTTGACTTGGAAAAAAGGTGGCGGGCTGGCCCACAGAAAGCATGTTAACGGTCTGTTCGCATATACCCCATTTATAGCCCGCTAACCCAGGGCCCATTACGACCTATCCGAATTAGGCCTAGTAGCATCATCTGGGCCGTCCAATATGATTCCAGCCCATTTTAAGTTCCGGCCCATGTATGGCGCATGATGTCTTTCGGCCCATATGAAGCCCTTTGTAACTCTTGGCACATTAACGGCCCGTGGTGAAAATGTCCCGTAATGAACAGTGTATCCCTTTATACCCATTAACGGCCCATTAATCCATTGTGCCGTTTGTATCCCATGTTATCTTTCGGCCTTCTCAGGGCCCATTTATTCTTGGGCTCATTTCCAGCATTCGGTTACTTACGTCCCATTACTGCCATTTTCTGCTTGTGGGCCAAATTCAGCCCGTGGTTACAGTCGGCCCGTTTGTGGCCCGTTAATACATTGGGTTGTTTTCATAGCATCATCAAATACAGCCTATTAATGACGGACCGTTATGGTCGGCCCATGAATGGACGACTCCAACTCTAGCCCGTTTACAGCCATAATGCGGTCTGTTTTTGGCCCATGTTTGGCCAATCGATCATACAGCCCGTATAAGGCCCATTGTTTCTACGACCTGTAGAAGGCCCATTGTTTCTACGGACCGTAGAAGGCCCATTGTTTCTACGGCCCGTAGGAGGCCCAATGTCACTACAGTAAATATGTAGCCCATGGCCTGTTAAAGGCAGGAAACTACTATAGGTTTAGACCTGCTAATGGCCCAAGATGATTATAGGCCCACGTTTTGGCCCATATGAGTAACGGGCCGGCATGAAGACCGACAACATTGAGATCCACTGAACCTTCCGGCCTAAATTACAGCATACCGACCAAAGAATAAACCTAGACTATACAATAAATAAATTACGGCATATCATATCCACTGGGAATCAAAGTTCGCTACCGATGATAATAAAGCGCAACATGACCACATATTACACACACTGGGCATCAAAGGTCGCCACCAGTGCGTATAAACGCGTCGACAAAAGAATATACAAAACTGAGAGCACTTCAGAAGGCACTAGACCTGGCAAGGTCGGGCCCCGCAAGCAGCCGAACAAGCTGATGAGACCTCAGTTGTGTCAACGATAGATGCTTCATCCCTAGCTGTATGGCACCATAGTGCGCAAGGCAGTCCCCTGACATCTTCATTACATCTTTGACTTCAAGTCGGAGCTAAGCTGAAGTAAGCCTTTCCGCTTTAAGTTGAGACTGAATAAGTCGAACTGATTGAGGCAACAACTTCACAGAGGTTGTCTCACACCTGCTGGTGAGTAGCTTCAACTCACTGTCTTCATCAAGACAGGACCTTGGGGTCATCTCGCTGTCCTCAAGATGGTTTGGCTCACTATCTTTCCTAAAGTTCTGCGTGGAATAAGAGATACGACTCTGAAAGAGAAACAAGGAGACACATAACAGGTTTCACAATTATATAAGAAAATAAATGGATCTGTTATGCATAAGGAACATGTTTTTACAACTACAATTTAAAACTGGTAGTTGTTGCAAACATCCAATTAGATGTAAACATCAGTGGAGGAAATGATGCCTATCCAAATCTATACTAGAACAAAGTTTGAAGGATTGAGAAGGATGAACTTACATGGCATGTTAACACGGGCTGGACAAAGCCCTTCTCCATGTTGATGGAAGGATAATTCAATAAATTCCCCAAAGAAAATTCTTTATAAGCGTTGTCATTATTCTATATTTTGCAAAGAGTAAATATAGATCAAATAATATTAGAAGAAATAGAGGATAATGAAGCTCTGGTGCAGACTGATGATACATAATCAAATAGCAATTAATTAAGTACATCATTACAAGGCAAAAGGTACTAACAAGAGGAATGCAGACATCAACGTGTGCAGTGGCATTGGCTTTATTCAACATTTTGGTAAGAGTAAATGTAGATATGATAATTCGGAGAAAGTGGAGGGCAGGGCAGATAAGATGCAAAGTAATGCTAGACAATCAACTATCTCGCGATGCATGTACAGTAATACCACCACCGTCCGTTATTACTTGTCACTCAAATGGATGTATCTAGCACTATTAAGTTCTAAATACATCCAATTGATCAACAATTAATTCGATACAGAGGGAGTACATGACAACATGTACTTACATGAGCAATCCAAAATTTCATAACCATTGTGTTAATTCTATATTTATCTAAGAGTAAATATAGATCTTATAATTTCAAGCAAAGGGAGGATAAAGAAGTGAACATTTACAGTGATGCTACATAATCAAACATCAATGAGTGTAAGTATGCTGACAAAGGGCAAGAGGTACTGACAAGAGCAATGCAGATCCCAGTATTGTCGTGAGATCCTATGATCCTTTGAGCAAGGAGATTCATCTGAAATTAGTTTTCATACAAGAGAGAAGGTAAGGCACATGCAGAAATTTAGGAGTTCAAATTTTGAATTGATATCATAGACAGTACCTGACGTTGGGCTCTCAGCAATTCTAATAGGGGTTTGGCCACTGGAGTAGGGGTAAAGTCTGGTACAGTTGGGCCTGTGTTTTCTGTGGTTGCTAATCTATCTGATTTAACAGGTATCACTACCTTTTCCAAATACCTAGTTTGTACTCCTTGAGGATCTGCACTCACCCTCTTCCTTTTGGACATCTATTACGAAAGAACAATATTTGACTGGAAAAACATAGTATGATGACACATGGAATAGGTATAGAAAATGGATAGGTATGGCATATACTCATATATGATGCTTAAACTAAGCAGATGGTGTAACAAAGTAGAAGTAATGCAAGAGGCCAGATGCAAAATATGTGCGACCAATACAACCTTGCCAAGTTAGAGCATGCACCTTGATGGGTGAATAAGATAGGCCATCCTCCAACATGCCAAGTTTGTTAGCCAGTGGATTGTTCCGCAATATTCTTCTCGTGCGCACATTCTCATATTCAGTTTGATAATGTTCAATACATGACATGCATGAAAACATAAAAACAAGTGAGATTATGTTTGTAATGCAGAAGTGATTCTAATCCAATACTTCCTCCCTGTAATCCCCTTTGTGCTATCTCTGCAATTCTTCTAAGAGGTGCCATGCATGCTGTAATTTGCTGTGTGCATTAATATAATGTGGCCTACTACTCAAAATATGAGAGCTCCAGAAGTGATGATACTTCGCAGATGACAGCTTCAACATATAGTAAAGAAGAACGAGTCGACCTGACCTAACAGATTCAAAATATACCAAGGGAGAATAACTCGACCTGACCAGTCGACTGCAAGAGAAGAGGATCATCTTAAAGAAGAGCAGAAGAGCAAGCAGATTGAAGATATTGCAAGTCTTTCTATACAATGTCGGCTGGCCACCCATGATGAACGAGAGCGCATAGAGAAATACTATTCCTTTTGGTCTCTCCATATGTGGCTCACATGCATTTTGAAACTAAAGTAGGAACATTTAGCTGACCAATTAAACATCTCTTAGTTTTACTAATATCAGCATAATATCATATTTGAATTTGTACAACTAAGCTTGTTTAGCTCGATGGGTGGAGCAGTGCTATTACGACACGAACCACGTAAGCTGATCGTGGTCATCATAAAATGGGGAAACCGTAAGCATGATGAGTATAGTGTTGACCGTGGCAGTGGGATGGCAGATCTGAAGCTGCAAACCGCGCAAAGGGTAGTTAGCAACTGATGTTTGCTTTGAAATAACAACTAAGATTTGCTATGGACAAGAAAGTACAGTCAACAAGTGATAAAGAAATGCAATTCTGTTGTCTCTCTATATGTCGCGACATGCATTTGGAAACTCAAGTGGGACCTTTAGCTAACCAATTAAATGTGTCTGTTAACTAATATCAGTATCATATCACAATCATATTTGAACAACTAAGCTTTGGAATTTTGAGTGTTGTGTTGTTTAGCTTGAAGGGTGGAGTAATGCTAGTACGACAAAAAGCACCTACGCAGATCATAGTAGAGTAGATAAAACGAGAAAACCCTAAGCATCAAGAGTAAAATCAGGAAAGTGGAACTAGCTAGACCAGTGGGTGGCGCACATGCTTTTCGAAACGAATATAGGAACATTAGGTGACCAATTAAACGTTCTCTGTTTTAGTAATATGAGCATCATATCAGATTCGCATTTCAACACGTAAGCTTTGGAATTATGAGTGGCATGTTGTTTCGCTTGATGGGTTGAGGTCTTGAGGAGCAGTGCTAGCACGACACAAAGTAGTGAAGCACCTACGATGATGGTAGTGAATATAAAGGGGGAAACCATAAGCTTTACGAGTATAGTGACCGCGACATGGCGGATCTGAAGGTGCAAACCGGACAAAGCTACTTCATAACCAATGTTTGCATTCAACTAGCCACTACGATTTGGTACGGACAAGAAAAGTACAATAAACAATTTAAGATCTATTTTCCGGGTGAGATCAATAACTTAAGCACATATGGAAGAGTACCACCTCTTGCGACGCCGTGTAGGCCCCTGATAATACGTTGAGGGTGTTGCGAGTGCGATGGCTATCGGCGGCGGGGAAGAAGACTTTAGATGGCAGACAGCTGTGTCGGGGGATAAATCCTGTTACCATGGACGAGGTGGTCATAGGAGCAGCAACAATAAGGTGGACGACAACGCCGATGAAGTGAGACGACGCGATGAAAGGATCCTGGTCCGGCGTCGTGGATGAGAGACGTCCATCTCTTGCAGTGGACGATGGGGTAGGGGTAGCGGCTCCGGCAAGGTGGAGGATGGGGTGGCGGACGGAGGATGCTGGCCGCAGTGGGGAGGTTGTCATGGCGCCGACGGTGTATGAATGGGGAAATGGAGGGGGAGGGGGGATCTCAAACTTTGGGACGCGCTTGTCTGAAATGTGGGAAAGTTACGAACTTATCCCCCTTTTAAAATTTTGGACATCACGTCGGTTGGGGATAGGATGGTAATCTCGCATCTCCCAAATATTTGTCGGTAACTATTTTGGGCGAGGAGAGGGTGTTTTTCCGCGCACGGTTGGCTCCCACGGTGTATGAACAGGGCTGACAGGTAGGGCGGTTGTGTCATGTCTGAGGGAAGTTACACATCCGCCCCTATTTAACATATTAGCCTACATCGGTTTCGGACGAGGAGAGTTTGTTTTGCCACCCACCATGGATGAATGGGGAAATGGAGGGAGAGACACATGTCTTTCGGACGAGCGTGAATCAAATGTGTTTTGCCGCCCACGTTTGGCGCCCACCGTGTCTGAATGGGCTCAGAGGCCGTCGTGTCATGTCTGATTGAAGTTACTAGTCTACCCCTATCGACGTCAGTGTAAATCCGGTCGATAAGGATGTCAAGTGTCAGGTGTAGACAGTAATTTCCATCTCGCAAACACTTGCTTCAGGCAGCCCACAAATGATAGTGGGTGTTTAGCCGCTTCGTTCAAAACTTGGGAGAATTAGCATTCACGTTTGCCCTGGGCCCTGGCAACTAAATCCAAATCTATTTTTATTCGATTACGAATATCCACAGATAATTCTATGTTTTGTTATTTATTTCTTCAAAACCACAACAAAGATTTATTCCACCTTTATATATGATTATGATTTAGAAATGCCGTGATCTTCGAATTCAGTAGGTTGGATACACTTTGAGTCAAACAGTTATTTTATCCAATACAATATGCTCACACGAAAAATAGTTCACCTTATGTCAATCATACAAGTACTGAGGATTACCTCGCGTAAAAAATTTAGATCATTACAACATAATCCATTCAGAGACATGACACAACATGCAAGTACAATAATCTAATGACAATTTCAACTGCTATCTAAAGAAGAACTGGGATTACCCTGGGCTTCAGATAGCAGAACCAGCAGGACCTCCTCCGTCTTGAAATGCAACATTCTTACTTCCTCCAATTCTTGGGTTGCTTGCATAATGCGTGCGGCTGATTGCATAATTTCTAGCTTCAAGATCGAGATTACCTCATTCATGGCAGCTGTCAGTGTCAAAACCGGCAGATCTCGGGTAGGGGGTCCCGAACTATGCGTCTAAGGTCGATGGTAACAAGAGATAGGGGACACGATGTTTACCCAGGTTCGGGCCCTCTTAATGGAGGTAATACCCTACTTCCTGCCTGATTGATCTCGATGAATATAAAGATTACAAGAGTTGATCTACCTCGAGATCATATGTTGTGGTCTAAACCCTAGAGGTATGATGAGCAATATCATAATCATCTATCGACTAGCCTGGCCCCGGCTTATATAATGTACCAGAGGCCTAGGATAACAAGAGTCCTAGCCGAATATGTTGGTGGAGAGGAGTCATTGTCTTGATTGCCAAATCTTGTGGAATACTCCTTGTATGCGGCATGGGCTACCCGAAGTGGCCCATGAACGAACCGCCATGGGGGTCCTCGGCCTGATCCACCTAATCGAGAGACGATGTGGTGAGTACCCCCTAGTCCAGGACACTATCAGTAGCCCCCTGAACCGGTCTTCAAGTTGGGGACACTCCTTGATTCTTCCGAACTATTCTTCATCTTCGGTCGTCGGTCTTGAAAACCGGTTCAACAAATCTTCTCAACTTCGATCTTGAGGATCGCCGAAGTAAATCCAAAGAGTTTACACGTCGGGTATCCGAGGAGCCCCTTTAAGTTTTCGGTCTTTATCAATGCCTTGTTATTCTTCATGCCACACCTCATGTTCGAAGTTGTTCCTGTGTGGCGGCGTCTTCTTGCGTCCGAGCTCCAACGCTGGACTGCATCCGAGCTCCAACGTTGGACTTTGTCCAAGCTCCAACGCCGGACTATATCCGAAGTTTATCGCTGGACGATATCCGAGCTCCAACGGAATGTGTCCAAACTCCAACGCCGGAATGTATCCGAGCTCCAACGCTGGACTATATCCGAGGTGTCATAGATCACCTTGGTTCAAAAGAGTTGAAGGAGTTTAGCCGAGCTTAATGCCGGAAATGCCCTCTATGGAGGTAGCCACTGGCGCCCGAGCTTTATGCCGGACTGCTTCCGAGGTGGTGCACCACCCCGACTGTGGGCCGATTTTTTGCCAATATTTTTGATTGGTGCAATTTATTCTCTTCCGAGATATATAGCCAGTAGCCCTCAAGGTGTGTATCGGTCTAAAACCCGAGATGCACCTGAAGGATAACATGAAACCGCTGATCCTAGTAGCCCCTGAGGCCCAGTTTGATGCGTGAAATCGGTCCGAGGATCAACTCCGAGCTCGACAGCATATGTAGGAATAGAAACGCAGTGTAATATATTAGAGATAATAGTGACCAGTGAACGGGCCCCTGAGAGAGGGTCGTGAGAAGTCGCCGTGATATATCAGCTTGATGCCGGATAAGTTCCATATGGTACTTATTGCCTTCCAAAGACACGCTTGTCCATAGTTCGGTTATGCAGAACACTGAGCACTTCAAATTTTCTGCATTGAATAGGCAATTCGGTAGCCCCCAAGCCACTGGTCGGGTGGCAACACCAGATCAGGGGATCGATGTGCCCCTTTAATATTTATAAATAACGAGCGCAAAGCCTAGTAGCCCCAGAGCCTTAATGTGGGCACGGGTGGCCGAATTAAGGATCGATATCCGTCAAATTGATGCATATTTATGGCTTTATAACGATGATTACGGAAGGCAACAATTTGTATATTGAATACAAAGTCTGATGATATATGTTTATTTTGACTCTGTTGCGACCGTTTATCATTTGAAAGTGGCCCATCGTTGACTTCCGCCCCTTTGTAGATGCTACGCAGGGTGTTTCCGCAATAACAAAACAACCCTTAGCCGACGTCTCGGTGCCCGGAGGCGGTTGTGTTAGGGAAACAAGGCAATCAGATATGCGGGCTTTATAACATTCACTTAGTCATAGGAGCTTAAAGTTGGGAGGCCAGTTACCAGCCCCCAGTTAGTGTTCGGCGACAGCCGAAGTCAAGCCGTAAACACTTTGGCCAATGTTATGAATGGCCCGTCATTTAACACAGTCATCGGATCGCTAACTAGTTTACGCTTATTGTGACAATCAGTTTTCGGTTTTCTCCACTGAGGTGCTTAACCATGCGAGTTGGAAGCACAATCGCAGTGGTTCTCCGTTTGCACACCTAGTTGAACAAAGCGGAACGTAGGAGGCAAGCGCAGGAGCCGAGCAACCCAACTATTAACCGAAGACACAATTCGAAACCGATGCATATTTAGCAATATCCGAGAATGTTTTTTGCCGAATCTCTAAAGGTGTCCGGCGTTGCATTGCGAGACTTGTGCTGAAAACACACAAATAGTTTAAAAGTGTCATAAGCTTGGAAAAACCAAAAAACATCAGTAAAAACTTGACGTCCGAACAAGATCAAGTGTTCGGTGCCAATCCAAAAATTGGAAAAAAGAAAAAAATTGTGCTTCTGCCGTGCTTTAACATGACGCACCCGATCTCAACACTCCAAGCGGGCTAGCCTACGGCTTCGAGCTCCTTATCCCAAAGGCGGAGTACTTCTTCGAGGCCCGTTTACCGAACTAAACTCAAGCGGCTTTTAGAGAGAAGACAGGCTATCCAGCTACCGACCATACACTCGAGTCGAAAAAGGAGCGGTAGAAAAAGACTTTGCAACGACCAAGAAGAAAACACATTTACTATAAAACAACTCATATAAATTTTAAGAGTCCCCAAGTGACTTGGGTAAAAGAATTTTATGTATAATGATTGTATGTACCTATGTACTTATATCATATCTGTGTTCACCCGAACTTTAAACGCGTCTTAACCGACCGTTGGCTTCTTGCTCTTCGGTCAAGGACCGAAAACTGTCATGTACTCCACCTGTTGATAGTATCGACGGTGTTTCCGATAACCAGGAAATCAGGCCATAAGGCTGTAACAGACAAAGCGCACTCAGGGAACTTATACTATATTACTGACAAAGTGTAAGAAGCATCTTCGAAGAGAATAGTACCTCCACTGATACCTTTCTTCGGTTGCTCATTGTTACTATGAGACTTGTGCAATAGATTTTTTGTACTCATGAGTTCCGTTGTGTGCTGACCATGACTGAAAACAATAAGAGCACTAACTTTCGGCTTCATCCAGTCTGAGGTACTAACTCAGATGACCCGGTAGTAACAATCACAGAGGTGCTCCCTTTACCGCCTAGCCGAATAATCGGGAACGTAGGGGTAAGAAGAGGAGCCAGGCAACCTAGCTTGCGAAACACTTAAGTCAATATGGTGCATATTGTGGCGTAATACACGAACAGGGAATGAAGCCATACAAGTATAATCATATGCAAGAGGAAAGACTTCATAAACTAAGCCCCTAAATAAACGTGGTATTTGAATTTGTGTGTCACAAACAAAGTTTTGACAAGGAATTTTGTCACAAACAACTTTTTGCCAAAAAGTATAAGGCTTGGTTGAACCGAACAAAATTTAAAACTGAAAGTTTTTGAGCATGAAAGCGACTTAGCTGGTTAATGTGTTCAATATTGATGACGCGGTCCGAGCTTACGGCGGGATGAGCTCCCAGCCCCCAAGCCGGTCTCGAGGTGGCAAAGCGAAGAGCTCGACGCTCTGAAGTGGCGACATAGCACGACCGATGCAGGCCGGCAGTGTGACGCCGAAGTACCCAGCGTGGGTTAATGAAGTGAGGACGAAGCCCCCAGTCCAGCCGAGATGACGTGCTTTGTCTGTACGCCGAGGTGACAACACTGCCCGATCCAGATCATTTACCTGTGCACATAAAATAGTGCAAACCGGGGATAATAGCAATAATAACAAAAGAATTGTTGCATAATTAATAATTTATGCAAAGTGAGTAATAAAAGAAATATGGCTTATGTGTTGAACACTCGATAAGGTAGAGCTCCCTCAGCGATGCCGAAGTCCCGAGACAACCGCACATGTCCGTATGGAAATTCGACCAACAAGGTGATGACGCAAGCCAATTTAGGCCGATTGGGACGATGACATGGGCTTGCCGGAGTGACCGCGTGACGCAGTCGAAGTCGACTACCTACACATGTAAAAATAGTGTAGTCCAACAATAATAATATAAATATAAAAATCCTCGTGTAATTAATTTACGCAAAATAATTTATTTTAAAGATATGTGGACTGGCGCCGAAGTTAATGTTGATGCAGAGCGTTGGTGTGATGCGGTAAGGCGTGGCGAAGCCTGAATTCACAGGTCAGTCCGAGTTCCAGATGCGGCGTTCGCCGAGCTATGTACGGAAACTGACCGAACCACCACACGACCATCGTTAATGCGGCAACCATTTGATAGACCTGTGTACAGATTATGGAACAAACCAGAGTAATAATTCCTTGGAAAAAATAAACCCAAACAAGCAAAGATTACTAGGATTAATAGCACCTGGTATATTTGTTGTAGCAATCAGAAGAAAGGTGACTCCCAAAATTGAGACTCGATCCGCACACCCATTGCCTGATGGGCGATAAAGTGACGATATGGCGATACTAGCAATGGTTGGCTCACTGAGACAAAGCCCCTGGTCCAACTAACGTGACGAAGTTGGTCGGCTAGCGACGCCGAAGTCACCGGAGTATGTTGATGAAGATATGGTGAAGCCCCGGTCCAGCCGAGGTGACGGAGCAGGTCGGTAAGGAGACGTTGCAACTGCCGTGTCAGTCGAGGTGTTGAAGCAGTTCGGTATGATGGACATCGGCTTGAAAAAGCAACAGTGCGGCTATGTCGACGCAGGTCATAATTTGTGACGCAGCCAATGCCGGCTTGGTGAAGCGAACATGCGACGATGCCGGTGTGACCGCTCCGTGTGATCCGTGGGGCGGCGATGTTGGTGATGATTTATCCTTCGTGATGCCGAACTCTTGTTCGGCTTGCCCAGATGACGACCCGAAGAAGTTGAGATCGGCTCAACAAAGCGACGACGTGTCCAACACAGGTCGGTAGTCATGGAGCAACGTTGTCGGGCTGGTTTGACACCGGCGCGTTGAAGATCATATTGGAAAAGTTTTAAATTAGCGGGATGTGTTTGGAATAAAACACAATACCCCATACAAAACTTCCTTCAAAAAGATGTCCGAAATCCCGTTCACAAAAAAGATGAACTCGGGTTAGATTCGTTCTCGCGCGGAAAACAGATCTAAAAAAGTGGTCCACTCATCGGAAGGTTCCCGAAGTTTGAACCGTCAGATCGAGCTGAAATTTGGAGGGGTGGTACATATGGGAATTTCGCAGAAGATGAACGGTTGGATCTTCCAAAGGACCTCCGAGCTAGGCTCTGGAGACCACGCCCTAAACTCGTCCGGATTCCTGTCCAGATTTGACAGGGCTCCGGTATATCGTAGACTGCCGGAGATTCCTCCATCGGAAGTCGACAAAATTTTGCATGGTTCTTGTAGACTTAATTGCACACAATTCGTCCAAAGGAATTGTCAAAGCAATCCTCAAGGAGGCGGTGAAAGCGGATACAAGTTCGCTGTCCGGAAAAACAGCACGGTCGCCTGAGGGCAATGTTGACGTTGAGTCCCCGAGCTCCGAGGATAATTCCTCCATGATCATGATAGAGATCGGAGTTGATGTTGATGAAGGCCCTCGTCCGAACATGACTATCGGAGGCAGGGCGCAGTCCTCGGTCAAGCCGAGGTGACCAGTCAAGACGGCAACGAAGATGCCGATGTCGCAGTTAATCTGCAGACGAGCCATCGATCCTTTGCCGATCACACAACGGAACTATCAATGAAAGCACCAATGTCGGTGTAAAAACCGGCAGATCTCGGGTATGGGGTTCCGAACTGTGCGTCTAAGGTCGATGGTAACAGGAGACAGGGGACACGATGTTTACCCAGGTTCGGGCCATCTTAATGGAGGTAATACCCTACTTCTTGCTTGATTGATCTTGATGAATATAAAGATTACAAGAGTTGATCTACCTCGAGATCATATGTTGTGGTCTAAACCCTAGATGTATGATGAGCAATATCATAATCATCTATCGACTAGCCTGGCCCCGGCTTATATAATGCACCAGAGGCCTAGGATAACAAGAGTCCTAGCCGAATACATTGGTGGAGAGGAGTCCTTGTCTTGATCGCCAAATCTTGTGGAATACTCCTTGTATGCGGCATGGGCTACCCGAAGTGGCCCATGAACGAACCACCATGGGGGTCCTCGGCCGATCCACCTAATGGGGAGACGATGTGGTGAGTACCCCCTAGTCCAGGACACCGTCAGCAGCCGACCATCTCTTTCTGCCTCTAGTAGAGCCTCAAGAACTATAATAGTTGTGCTCCGACTGCTCTCTGGCGGTGTTGCCTCTGAAATGCCACCATCTGGTAACATGGATGGCACACTGCTTCCACAAATAGATTGTGGGGTTATACATTTTGTCCTAGTGTGAACGGTATCTTGAAAGGTTTCCGCTGGACATAAGTAAGAGATAGTTATTGCATGATCCAAGCAGTAAGCTTACATGGTAAATGACCTACAAATTATTGCCGAGCATGGCAAGCTATATTTAAATGGTTTGAAGCAGCATTAGCCGAAAATAAATTAAAATGGTAAGATGAAACTAGGGATGTAAGTGGCAAATAAACGACATCCACCAGTCCCATCTAGTTAGTTTTTGCTAGCTCCCTGGTTCATTTTCCTCAAAAAACAAAAACTCTTTTGAACTATCATACCACTAGTGAACTTTAATCGGGATTAAATGGGACCCAGTTGACATCCCTAGCTGAAATGGAGTGTACCACCGCTATATTTAAGTTGCCAAGGCATCTAAGCAGTTGAAATAATTTGAGAAATCACTTAACAGTGTGGCCTCATATGAACTACGAAGACAGTCTTGTGATGAAGTTCAGAGGAAAAGTTAAGGACTCAAATGAACTAGGCATGCATTCCTTTACGATAGTACAACAGGCACTGCTGACATATTGGCCAACTCAGGTATATCGTAACAAGTAACAAACAAGTATTCGAATCAAGCAATATAGCAAAGCAGACAACTAAACTATTTGTTATTCTGTAGGATTACAAGTTGAGGGCACATGACAAGAAAGCAGCCCACACGCATTACATTTCACATGTACTAAAACACACTGGCTTACCATATGTTGCTGTGAAGCATCACTGCTGTTGCAATTTTCTTTGAAGATATCGTCAGCATCCCGTGGTTGCAAATCTACTTGTTGTAGTTTATTCTGCACCCTCTATCTAGGTAAAATTAATTTTAATCGCATGCACTGGTTCGAATTGATCATCAATGTTCATCTAAACTAATGAAAGAAGGGTGTGTGTATACATGACAATAATCTGCTTCCCTCTATTTTTATGCTTGTTCGAGGTGCCAGCCCCAAAATAATAAATATTTTGCTTGATGGGGTTGGCAGCTCCATAATTAATACAAGCATCAAATTAATCATGCAACTTGGGAAGATCAAGAACACACAAAAAAGTAATGAACAAAGGCTCGAAGCAGTGATGTGATACGTCCCCAACGTATCTATAATTTTTTATTGTTCCATGCTATTATATTATCCATCTAGGATGTTTTATATGCATTTATATGCTATTTTATATGATTTTTGGGACTAACCTATTTACCTAGAGCCCAGTGCCAGTTTCTATTTTTTCCTTGTTTTTGAGTATCACAGAAAAGGAATACCAAACGGAGTCCAATTGACGTGCCAATTTTTGATGATTTTTTATGGACCAAAAGAAGCCCCGGAGTAAAAGAGTTGGGCCAAAAGAGTCCCGGGCTGCCCACGAGGGTGGGGGGCACGCCCTACCCCCTGGGCGTGGGCCCCTATCTCGTGGACGATCCGGAGACCCCCCTTATGTGAGACCTATGCCAAAAATTCCTATAAATACAGAACCCCCAGAAATAAACCTAGATCGGGATTTCCGCCGCCGCAAGCCTCTATAGCCACCGAAAACCAATCTAGACCCGTTCTGACACCCTGCCAGAGGGGGGAATCCCTCTCCGGTGGCCATCTTCATCATCCTGGCGCTCTCCATGACGAGGAGGGAGTAGTTCACCCTCGGTGCAGAGGGTATGTACCAGTAGCTATGTGTTTGATATCTCTCTCTCTCTCTCTCTCGTGTTCTTGATTTGACATGATCTTGATGTACCGCGAGCTTTGCTATTATAGTTGGATCTTATGATGTTTCTCCCCCTCTACTCTCTTGTGATGGATTGCGTTTTCCCTTTGAAGTTATCTTATCAGATTGAGTCTTTAAGGATTTGAAAACACTTGATGTATGTCTTGCATGTGCTTATCTGTGGTGACAATGGGATATCACGTGATCCACTTGATGTATGTTTTGGTGATCAACTTGTGAGTTCTGTGACCTCGTGAATTATGCATAGGGGTTGGCACACGTTTTCATCTTGACTCTCCGGTAGAAATTTTGGGGCACTCTTTGAAGTTCTTTGAGTTGGTTGAATAGATGAATCTGAGATTGTGTGATTCATATCGTATAATCATACCCACGGATACTTGAGGTGACATTGGAGTATCTAGGTGACATTAGGATTTTGGTTGATTTGTGTCTTAAGGTGTTATTCTAGTACGAACTCTAGGATAGGTTGAACGAAAATAATAGCTTCGTGTTATTTTACTACGGACTCTTGAATAGATCGACCAGAAAGAATAACTTTGAGGTGGTTTCGTACCCTACAATAATCTCTTCATTTGTTCTCCGCTATTAGTGACTTCGGAGTGACACGTTGTTGCATGTTGAGGGATATTCATATGATCCAATTATGTTATTATTGTTGAGAGAACTTGCACTAGTGAAAGTATGAACCCTCGGCCTTGTTTCAGCGCAATGCAATACCGTTTTCGCTCACTTTTATCATTAGTAACCTTGCTGTTTTTATATTTTCAGATTACAAAAACCTATATCTACCATCC
The DNA here is from genome assembly GCF_002162155.2 of Triticum dicoccoides. Taxonomy (NCBI): domain Eukaryota; kingdom Viridiplantae; phylum Streptophyta; class Magnoliopsida; order Poales; family Poaceae; genus Triticum; species Triticum dicoccoides. Next base: position 272,186,928 of record NC_041388.1, read on the forward strand.
ATATTGCACTTGTATCACCATCTCTTCGCCGAAGTAGTGCACCTATACAATTTACCATTGTATTGGGTGTGTTGGGGACACAAGAGACTCTTTGCTATTTGGTTGCAGGGTTGTTTGAGAGAGTCCATCTTCATCCTACGCCTCCCACGGATTGGTAAACCTTAGGTCATCCACTTGAGGGAAATTTGCTACTGTCCTACAAATCTCTGCACTTGGAGGCCCAACAACATCTACAAGAAGAAGGTTGTGTAGTAGACATCAAGCTCTTTTCTGGCGCCGTTGCCGGGGAGGTTAGCGCTTGAAGGTATATCTTTAGATCTTGCAATCGAATCTTTTAGTTCCTTGTTTTATCACTAGTTTAGTTTATAAAACAAAATTATAAAAATATGGAATTAAGGTTGCCTCATATGCTTCATCTTTTTAATGTCTTTCGTGAAAATGATGGGAAGGAAAATTGTGCTCGAGTATTAGAAGAAGAATTATATAGAATGCTTGGCATAAAATATGTGAATGATGAGCATGATTGCAATGTTTTTAGTATGAATTCCTTGAATATCCATGGTACTAATGATGATTGCACTAGTCATGATGAAAATGTCTCTTATAAGCATGTTAATTTTTGTGGAGTGCATAGAGTTTGCAAGGACACACCAAATAGGGAAGATAGATTTTGCAAGAGACATAAGTATTTAGAAACTAAATGGTTGCAAGAAAGGCTAGATGATTGTGCTGAAAGATTCAATATTTATCACCATCCTTGTGAACTTTGCAATGAACATGGTCATTTAAATGTCCAATGATATTTGTTTCATGATCAAATCGTGTCCAAAAATTGTGATAACTTGATTACCCTTGAGCATCATAAATAGCTTAGTCTTCTTTTGGGGTATGAAGAAATGAAACGTATAACTGAGGGTATTCCAAAATTTAATCTTGATAGATTTCTTGATTTTGGTCTAGAAGAATTTTTTATGTATTATGCGGTGAATTGCATTGAAAATACTTATATTGTCAATTACATAAAGACAAGAAAACAAATAGAAGATGAAGAGAATACTAATGAAAGGGAAGAGACTTCCCAATATTCTCCTATTATTTCTTATGATGAATCAGGTAATGAGGAGGAGCCTCCTATTCAACCAATCTCATTAATAAGGAGCTTCGAAAAGAGGATTAAACCCACACATGATGTGAAGAAGAAAAAGAAAATAAGGAGAAGCAAAGGTAAAAATGTATCCCTCCCAAATGATGTTGCTCCTATTACTCATTGTGATGATGATAATTGTTATACTATTGGTGCTATCCATACTATTAATGATGAGAGTGATTGTGCTTATGATACTAAAAGGCCCAAGCTTAGGGATGCTATGTTTGATGAGAATGACATGTTCGAGAATTTATTTGCTTCAGTTAATGTTTGTGCCAAGCTTTGGGATGCTATGTTTAATGAATATGATATTTTTAGTCTCCCAAGTTTTGATGAGAAAATTTATTATGATGATAGCATGCCTCCTATTTATGATGATTATTGTGATGACACTTATGCTATAAATAGTAGTGATGATTATATTTATAAAACTTGTCATGATTATGATTACCCTTTTTTCTGAACATTACTCTTTTAATGTGGAAACAATTTATAGTATTCGAGTTTCTTTTGATACTCCCACTATTCCGAACGAGAAGAATTTTGCTTATGTGGAGAGTAGTAAAATTTCTATGCTTGTAGAGCATGAAAAGAATGCTTTATGTGATGGTTATATTATTGAATTCATTCATGATGCTACTGAAAATTATTGTGAGGGAGCAATATATGCTTGTAGGAGTTGCAATAATATCAGGTTTTCTCTCTATGTGTTGAAAATTTTGAAGTTATCCTTGTTTTACCTTCCTATGCAAGTTGATTCTTGTTCCCACAAGTTGTTTGCTCACAAAATCCCTATGTGCAGGAAGTGGGTCAGACTTAAATGTGCTTGTCATATGCTTCATGATGCTCCCGTTATGTTTCAATTCTTATCTTTTATGTGAGCATCATTGAAATCATCATGCCTAGCTAGGGGCGTTAAATGATAGCGCTTGTTGGGAGGCAACCCAATTTTAATTTTGTTCTTTGCTTTTTGCTCCTTTTTAGTAATAAATGATTCATCTAGACTCTGTTAGATGTCGTTTTATGTTTTAATTAGTGTTTGTGCTAAGTAGAACCTTTGGGACTACTTGGTTGAAGTCTTTATGATCTTGCTGCAAAAAACAGTAACTTTAGCGCTCACGAGATTAGCTGCCATTTTTGTACTGGGGAGTTTGATTAGGTTGATTCTTTTTGAAGATGATTAATAGACAAATTCCTCAGGTCCACCAGTTTATTTCAGAATTTTATTAGTTCCATAAGTATACGTTTGATACAGATTACTCCATATTGTTCTGTTTCTGACAGATTCTGTTTTCTATGTATTGTTTGCTTATTTTGATGAATCTATGAGTAGTATCGGAGGGTATGAACCATAGAGAAGTTGGAATACAGTATATATTACACCAATATGAATTTAGAATGAGTTCATTACAATACCTTAAGTGGTGGTTTGTTTTCTTATACTAATGGAGCTTACGAGTTTTCTGTTAAGTTTTGTGTTATGAAGTTTTCAAGTTTTGGGTAAAGATTCAATGGACTATGGAATAAGGAGTGGCAAGAGCCTAAGCTTGGGGATGCCCAAGGCAACCCAAGGTAATATTCAAGGACAACCAAAATCCTAAGCTTGGGGATGCCCCGGAGGGCATCCCCTCTTTCGTCTTCTTCTATCGGTAACTTTACTTGAGGCTATATTTTTATTCATCACATGATATGTGTTTTGTTTGGAGCATCTTGTATGATTTGAGTCTTTGCTTTTTAGTTTACCACAATCATTCTTTCTGTACACACATTTTGGGAGAGACACACATGAATCGAAATTTATTACAATACTCTATGTGCTTCACTTATATCTTTTGAGCTAGATAATTTTGCTCTAGTGCTTCGCTTATATCTTTTAGAGCACGGTGGTGGTTTTATTTTATAGAAATTATTGATCTCTCATGCTTCACTTATATTATTTTGAGAGTCCTTTAGAACAACATGGTAATTTTATTTGGTTATGAATTTAGTCCTAATATGATAGGCATCCAAGATCGGTATAATAAAAACTATCATAAAAAGTGCATTGAATACTATGAGAAGTTTGATACTTGATGATTGTTTTGAGATATGGAGATGGTGATATTAGACTCATGCTAGTTGAGTAGTTGTGAATTTGAGAAATACTTATTCTAAAGTTTGCGATTCCCGTAGCATGCACTTATGGTGAACCATTATGTGATGAAGTCGGAGCATGATTTATTTATTGATTGTCTTCCTTATGAGTGGCGGTAGGGGATGAGCGATGGTCTTTTCCTACCAATCTATCCCCCTGGAAGCATGCGCGTAGTACTTTGTTTTGATAACTAATAGATTTTTGCAATAAGTATGTGAGTTCTTTATGACTAATGTTGAGTCCATGGATTATACGCGCACTCACCCTTCCATCATTGCTAGCCTCTCTAGTACCATGCAACTTTCGCCGGTACCATAAACCCACCATATACCTTCCTCAAAACAGCCACCATACCTACCTATTATGGCATTTCCATAGCCATTCCGAGATATATTGCCATGCAACTTTCCACCATTCCGTTTATTATAACACGCTTCATCTTTGTCATATTGCTTTGCATGATCATGTAGTCGACATCGTATTTGTGGCAAAGCCACCTTTCATAATTTTTTCATACATGTCACTCATGAGTCATTGCACATCCCGGTACACTGCCGGAGGCATTCATATAGAGTCGTATTTTGTTCTAAGTATCGAGTTGTAATTCTTGATTTGTAAGTAAATAAAAGTGTGATGGTCATCATTATTAGAGCATTGTCCCATGTGAGGAAAGGATGATGGAGACTATAATTCCCCCACAAGTCGGGATGAGACTCCGGACAGAAAAAAGAGAAAAAAGAGGCCATAAGAAAAGGAGAAGGCCCCAAAAAAACAAAAAAATGAGAGAAAAAGAGAGAAGGGGCAATGTGATGTCTACTACACAACCTTCTTCTTGTAGACGTTGTTGGGCCTCCAAGTGCAGAGGTTTGTAGGACAGTAGCAAATTTCAATCAAGTGGATGACCTAAGGTTTATCAATCCGTAGGAGGCGTAGGATGAAGATGGTCTCTCTCAAGCAACCCTGCAACCAAATAACAAAGAGTCTCTTGTGTCCCCAATACACCCAATACAATGGTAAATTGTATAGGTGCACTAGTTCGGCGAAGAGATGGTGATACAAGTGCAATATGGATGGTAGATAAAGGTATTTGTAATCTGAAATTATAAAAATAGCAAGGTAACTAATGGTAAAAGTGAGCGTAAACGGTATTGCAATGCGTTTAAACAAGGCCCAGGGTTCATACTTTCGCTAGTGTAAGTTCCCTCAACAATACTAACATAATTGGATTACATAACTATCCCTCAACATGCAACAAAGAGTCACTCCAAAGTCACTAATAGCGGAGAACGAACGAAGAGATTATGGTAGGGTACGAAACCACCTCAAAGTTATTCTTTCCAATCAATCCGTTGGGCTATTCCTATAAGTGTCACAAACAGCCGTAGAGTTCATCTATTCAAAACCCTAATGTCACCTAGATACTCGAATGTCACCTCAAGTATCCGTGGGCATGATTATACGATATGCATCACACAATCTTAGATTCATCTATTCAACCAACACATAGGACCTCAAAGAGTGCCCCAAAGTTTCTACCGGAGAATCACGACGAAAACGTGTGCCAACCCCTATGCATAGGTTCATGGGCGGAACCCGCAAGTTGATCACCAAAACATACATCAAGTGAATCACGTGGTATCCTATTTTCACCACAGATACGCACAGCAAGACATACATCAAGTGTTCTCAAATATTTAAGGACTCAATCCGATAAGATTACTTCAAAGGGGAAACTCAATTCATTACAAGAGAGAAGAGGGGGAGGAGAAACATAAGATCCAACTATAATAGCAAAGCTCGCGATACATCAACATTGTATCATCTCAATAACACGAGAGAGAGAGAGAGATCAAACACATAGCTACTCATACATGCCCTCAGCCCCGAGGGAGAACTACTCCCTCCTCGTCATGGAGAGCACCGGGATGATGAAGATGGACACCGGAGAAGGATTTCCCCCTCCGGCAGGGTGCTAGAACGGGTCTAGATTGGCTTTCGGTGGCTACGGAGGCTTCTGGCGGCGGAACTCTGGATCTATTGTGCTGACGGATGTTTTTAGGGTATATGGAGATATATAGGCAGAAGAAGTACGTCAGGGGGGCCACGAGGGGCTCACGAGGGTGGAGGGCGCGCCTAGGGGGGTGGGCGCGCCCCCTGCCTCGTGACCTCCTCGCAGATCCCCCGACATGCACCCCAAGTCTTCTAGGCTTCTTTCCTTCCAAAAATGAGTTCCGTGAAGTTTCAGGTCAATTGGACCCCGTTTGATTTTCCTTTTCTTCGAAACCCTAAAACAGGGTAAAAACAAAAACTGGCACTGGGCTCTGGGTTAATAGGTTAGTCCCAAAAATGATATAAAAGTGTATAATAAAGCCCATAAACATTCAAAACAGTAGATAATATAGCATGGAGCAATCAAAAATTATAGATACGTTGGAGACGTATCACAATGCTACTATCCTTTTACCACACTTGTGCTTCAAAGTAGCACCATGATCTTCATGATAGAGAGTCTCCTATGTTGTCACTTTCATATACTAGTGGGAATCTTTCATTATAGAACTTGACTTGTATATTCCAATGATGGGCTTCCTCAAAATGACTGCTCACTCACATTGATATCTATTGATGGGAATCTCCATAGCCCGTTGATGTGAGACTATCTTCTCCTTTTTGTCTTCTCCACAACCACCATTCTATTCCACCTATAGTGCTATGTCCATGGCTCACGCTCATGTATTGCGTGAAGATTGAAAAAGTTTGAGAACATCAAAAGTATGAAACAATTGCTTGGCTTGTCATCAGGGTTGTGCATGATTTAAATATTTTATGTGATGAAGATAGAGCATAGCCAGACTATATGATTTTGTAGGGTAAGCTTTCTTTGGCCATGTTATTTTGAGAAGACATGATTACTTTGTTAGTATGCTTGAAGTATTATTATTTTTATGTCAATATTAAACTTTTGTCTTGAAACTTTCGGATCTGAACATTCATCCCACAATAAAGAAAATTACATTGAAATTATGTTAGGTAGCATTCCACATCAAAAATTCTGTTTTTATCATTTACCTACTCGAGGACGAGCATGAATTAAGCTTGGGGATGCTTGATACGTCTCCAACGTATCTATAATTTTTTATTGTTCCATGCTATTATATTATCCATCTAGGATGTTTTATATGCATTTATCTGCTATTTTATATGATTTTTGGGACTAACTTATTAACCTAGAGCCTAGTGCCAGTTTCTATTTTTTCCTTGTTTTCGAGTATCACAGAAAAGGAATACCAAACGGGGTCTAATTGATGTGCCAATTTTTGATGATTTTTTATGGACCAAAAGAAGCCCTCGGAGCAAAAGAGTTGGGCCAGAAGAGTCCCGGGCTGTCCACGAGGGTGGGGGCGCGCCCTACCCCCTGGGCGTGGGACCCTATCTCGTGGACGATCCGGAGACCCCCCCTGACATGAGACCTACGCCAAAAATTCCTACAAATACAGAAACCCCCAGAAATAAACCTAGATTGGGAGTTCTGCCACCGCAAGCCTCTATAGCCACCGAAAACCAATCTAGAAACGTTCTGGCACCCTGCTGGAGGGGGGAATCCCTCTCCGGTGGCCATCTTCATCATCCCGAAGCTCTCCATGACGAGGAGGGAGTAGTTCACCCTCGGGGCTGAGGGTATGTACAAGTAGCTATGTGTTTGATCTCTCTCTCTCTCTCGTGTTCTTGATTCGGCACGATCTTGATGTACCGCGAGCTTTGCTATTATAGTTGGATCTTATGATGTTTCTCCCCATCTACTCTCATGTGATGGATTGAGTTTTCCCTTTGAAGTTATCATATCGGATTGATTCTTTAAGGATTTGAAAACACTTGATGTATGTCTTGCATGTGCTTATCTGTGGTGACAATGGGATATCACGTGATCCACTTGATGTATGTTTTGGTGATCAACTTGCGAGTTCCGTGACCTCATGAACTTATGCATAGGGGTTGGCATACGTTTTCGTCTTGACTCTTCGGTAGAAATTTTGGGGCACTCTTTGAAGTTCTTTGTGTTGGTTGAATAGATGAATCTGAGATTGTGTGATGCATATCGTATAATCATACCCACGGACACTTGAGGTGAAGTTGGAGTATCTCGGTGACATTAGGGTTTTGGTTGTTTTGTTTCTTAAGGTGTTATTCTAGTACGAACTCTAGGATAGATTGAACGGAAAGAATAGCTTAGTGTTATTTTACTACGAACTCTTGAATATATCGATCAGAAAGAATAACTTTGAGGTGGTTTTGTACCCTACAATAATCTCTTCATTTGTTCTCCGCTATTAGTGACTTTGGAGTGACTCTTTGTTGCATGTTGAGGGGTAGTTATATGATCCAATTATGTTATTATTGTTGAGAGAACTTGCACTAGTGAAAGTATGAACCCTAGGCCTTCTTTCAACGCATTGCAATACCGTTTTCGCTCACTTTTATCATTAGTAACCTTGCTGTTTTTATATTTTCAGATTACAAAAACCTATATCTACCATCCATATTGCACTTGTATCACCATCTCTTCGCCGAACTAGTGCACCTATACAATTTACCATTGTATTGGGTGTGTTGGGGACACAAGAGACTCTTTGCTATTTGGTTGCAGGGTTGTTTGAGAGAGACCATATTCATCCTACGCCTCCCACAGATTGATAAACCTTAAGTTATCCACTTGAGGGAAATTTGCTACTATCCTACAAACCTCTGCACTTGGAGGCCCAACAACGTCTACAAGAAGAAGGTTGTGTAGTAGACATCATGATGTAATAGCTAGCATCAGAAAATGTATGGTAAAACAAACAAAAACCAGTGGAACCACATGCTAGTTTGTTGATGTGTAATTAAGCATAGAGAACATGAAGCAGTCTGATGGAACCAACAGGTGGCATCAGGACAACACCATTATCATAAATATAGCATGCAAGACGTAAAATAGTAGGCAGTGATATCTAGGAAGTACAGTAATACTTAGGACAAAACTAAAGCATATTAACTATATGTGCACTAGTATGTAATTTAGCACATGTAACATGTTCACTGCCAGAAGTAGGGCCCTACAGGTGCAAGCAAAATAATGCGTCTCATGAAAAACTGAATGATGCCCTGAAGAAATTCAAAGGTGCGGTGCTTATACTAAGAAAGTGAACATAGGCGCCGACCGTTGGATAATAGTACCTGATTCTCGGCGGCGTATGGGCATCGTTGGCATACTTGATAGCTAAGGATCGTCGATGGTGCTCGTGTTGCAGTTGAGTTTGGGCCGGTTGTTGCCGTCGCTGAAGCGGCTCCGGTGCTATGGTTGCGGCGCCAGTCGACATACAAGAAAGCTCATCCGTGGTAAGTGAACAGTTGCACGATAAAGAGAAAAACCGAAGGAGTACAAATTGAAATAACCTGATGAGGCTGCGACATCAGTAAAGCAGGGCCAGTGGAGTTGAATATGGCGTCTGTGGAGCGGGTCCGGTGCAGTGGACGAAGGCTTTGGCGGGCGCGTTGTACAGTGCTTTCGGTGAGGCGGATCTGTTGCGACGGACGAGGACTTGTATGAAGGGCCAGCGAAGGGACGGACGAGGGAGTTAGTGAAGGGCCTACACTATGGTGGACGAGGGGGCTGGTTAAGAATATCTGGTGCGGTGGACCATGATGGCGGTCAAGGTGATCTGGAGCGGTGGACAAGCCAGTCGCTGAAGCGGCTCCGGTGAAGTGGTGAGTTGGCAGTTAGGGATTCCAAGGTATGCAAGGTAGATCCGTCGGTGTGTTAGGTCCACCGCCGCGGAAGAGGACTAGATTCGGCAGCTTGTCGTGGTTGGGGGTCGGGGAGGGGAAGGGGAGGGGAGGGGCTCTGGGGACGAATGTTGGGGCAAAGAGGGGAAACAATGGAGTTACCAAAGCAACCCTTTTCCGTTCATGTGGCAGGGGTAAAACAGGAATATCGCAGGGCTAAACTTTCGGGCGCGAGATATTTCGATGTGAGCGGGAAGTTTGAAAGCTTTTGGCGCCTGAAATTATATTCTGCTCTTGTACGGCCGACTATGATATCATGGCCGAGAATTTGTTTGTTTTGCACGCAAAAAAGTGCAAGTTGTGAAAATCAATGTCTCCAACTCGAAACTTAGATTGCCCATTCAATTCAAATATGGATCATTGAGCTACTACAAGAAAATACCATCATATGGTCCAATTCAAATGAAATGCCAAATGTGTTTATCCTAAATATGATGACAAAAGCAAAAATGTGTATGTGTATGAATAAAGTGGATGATTATAAAGTTTGAACATGCCCGTATGTGTATATCTCTAGGTTTGATATATGAATTTGAAATCACGAAATCCCGGCTTAAAAATGTACCTCCGTTTAAATGAATTACAAAAGCTAATGATGGAGTCGAATTCCAAAATTCCAATCTTAGGTTTGTAATTCTGGTACATCAAGGTATATCACGCATGTTCAAAAGTATCGTTATCTCATAGTCCAAGCTGTGAAACAAATTGATCAACCATGAGTTCACACACTATTGACCATGTATATCTCAATTACGCTAAAGTCCCTCAAATATAGACACCTCACTCTTTATCTGAAGCCAACCCCCCCCCC
>NC_041388.1:272197351-272227573 GCF_002162155.2 Triticum dicoccoides
CAGAGAAGTCATTCTCTCCCCCAAACACCAACACATGAGCACATTAACACCCCTCTCTCTTCTAAAGCCCGGACCCCAATATAGGTCTCTATCACTTTGTCTCTTGGGAATGCACACATCTCTTCCCCCACTCTCTAGCTAGGTCTCCCGGCATCTCTCTTTCCCAAGCACACGCACTATGTAGAGTGTATCTTTCCCATACACACAAAATGTCGCCCCCAAACGTCTATCTCCCTATTTATGTGGTTCTCGCACACTCACCTCACACACCACCCCCACTGCAAACAAGCACACTTTGTCTCCTTGTGTACCACTCTCCTCTTTCTATCTCTCCCACATGCGGACCCGCCCCAGCTCCTCCCTGTATACATATATGTCGTGACTCTTTCCATAGTTCCCTAATGTGTCACCGTTCTCGATCTCGCACATTGTTCTCTACACCATCTATTCTATATCTCTCATGAAGTCCCTATCACACACACAGTGACTCTCTTCCCTTGCGTCTCCGTACATAGGCTAATTTCAAACAACATCAACATTGTCTCCCTATCTATACGACATTTATGGACACAAACGCCCGTCTCTCGCCCCCTTTCTTCCTCTCTCTCTCTCTCTCTCTCTCTCAATCGCTAGCTCTCTCTCTCTCTCTCTCTCTCTCGCTCTCACAACCCTCTCCCACACACACTCGATGTCTCTTCCAAATAGTCTGCTCCCCTGCCCGCACCCATGCTATCCCACTACTACACATGTCACACTATTCCCCCTTCCCTTATACTAGGTTTACATCGTTAGTGGTCTCTCTACTCCACATACACACACTCCCTCTCACACACAAACGCGCGCACAAACACACACAGACACGCACAAACACCCATTAATCTGGATCCTCATCTCTCCCCATGTCCGCATGTGTATCTCACACACTCACTCTCTAATTATGTATATGTGTCTCCACGTTAGACAACACAAAGCCCCATGTACATGTCTCTCTCTATCCTCCACACACATAGACACAAACCATATGTTATCATTGCTTCAGTCTCTAGACATATCACACACGCACACTCTCTCTCTCTCTCTCGCAAACACACTCAACAAGGGTTTCCCCATGAATAACTTACCGTCTATTCATCAACAGTCGTGGCAGTACGGCGAACACGAGACATGAAAAAGAATAAATCTACACGTGCTTAGACCACCTAGTATGACTACTAGGACTAGAGCAAGACAAAAAGCGCGCCGCCGTCACCCCCTCCTTATCGGCGACGGCAAAACCTTTGTTTTACACAGTCGAGAAGTCATTGTGCTAAGGCCTCACATGTTGAGGAGTTGAATAGAATGTAGATGCTAGTTTACGGAAACAAGTATAGATAATAAGTTTGTATCTCCATACTTATATTTCTTCTCTTATAAAAAAACCGAGTTGGTGATGATGGTATGTGTGCCATCTTGCAATATAGACCGTCCGGTCTATATCTGATGGATGGAAATTAAACTAAAATATACCTGCACCCCTCTTCACATTTGCAGACAAGGCCTTCACTCATTCATCCTTATCTCCAACAACCTCATTGTTGAGCAATTAAGAAAGGAAGCCTCTGGAACAAACTGGCCTGGTGGCCGCTGTCGGCATCGTCAATCCCCATGCCTCCGCTCAGTCCGACCACCAATCACCACCACGACCCACTCCTCTTCACCTTATCTCCTATTTCTCGAGATATCATTAGTTTTTACACATGGGATTACTCCCGCATGGGTCAATCACAACAAGTGTTTTATAAAAAAATGCATCTTGATGTTCCGTCCAATGCACGAATCTTGCTAGTACTCCTACAAAAGACTAAGTTGGTGATGATGGTGTGTCAGCCATCCGTCGTTTGTGACCATTAGATCTACATCTAACGACTGTGAGGTAAGTTGTTGCCTTTTCTCACCAACATCCCACTTGTCTACCAGTTTGCAGAAAAACCCATAATTAGTATCTTAAAACCAACCACATCCCTCCCTAACCTCACCAAAATAGCCCAAGGAATATATTCTAATTGAAACATAATATATCTCTAGTGATATAGGTATATCAAAATTAGAGTGTTTTGTATCAAGTTTGTGAATAAGAATTATTCTAATTATGATTCGTTGCAACGCAGATGAACATTTCTAGTATTTCCATCCATGCAATTTTTTCCTAGTATTCCATAGTTTCGAGTTTTCCATCAAGATATTAGTCACTCATGGTTGATATTTACTTTCAGTCATGTACACATATGCACTATGTAACTATCCTTGCTTATTTTTTTGACTATGTACTGCAAGGCAACAACCTCACAGTGCTTTATTAGAAAAATAATAGGTCTACATAATTACAGAGAACCAGAAAGCAAAGAAAAGAAATACTTACAAGAGATCTATGAGAGAGAGGCTATCTAGGAGACTAGGCTATCCTTATATTTACATTTGATTCTATGAGCTAATAAGGAAATATCATGTATGAACTTCCTCCTCCAAGAAATGAAGGTAGGTCTCTCATTTCTAAAGATTTTCCCATTCCGTTGAGTCCAGATGTTCCAAGTAGCAGTAAACACCACCTCAGTGAAGAAAGGATAACCAAAATCCCTCCTAGCAGCAAGAGCCATGTCATATGTATTCTGGTTGCGTTGAGCATTCCAAGAAATCCCAAGGTAATTCCAAACCCTCTGGCTGAAGTTGCAAGCAAAGAAAAGATGTGCACGATCCTCATGTGTAGCAGAGAGGCAAAGAACACACGTATCATCCTGGATGATCCAGTTCCTGCGTTGCATCATATCCCTAGTGTTTAAATGGTCCATTAAAAGAAGCCATCCAAACACTTTAAACTTTAGCGTGCAAGCACACTTCCAAATCGATTTGAAGATGGGATCGACCACCAAATGGGAGAAGCAAGACTCATAATATATCTTTGATTTAAACTCCCCAGATTTGGATGGCCACTTCCATATGTCCTTACCCTCCTCATTCAAGTTGACTAAAGTGAGCAAGTCTTGAAGCTGAGTTAGTTCAGTATATGCTTCTTGCGACAGAGGCAGATGGAAGTGCTCCGAGATCTCTAGAAGCTCCAAAAACTCTCTGACTGTGATTGTGTCATCAATGACAAAAGAATGAAGCCTAGGGAATTGCTCGCACAAAAGGACCACATTATTACCCAGCTGCCAGTGATCAAGCCAAAATACCACCGTGTTGCCAGCACGAACTTGTGGGACGGCTAACTTGCAGAAGTTGGTGTACAAGCTCATGACATCCCTCCACCAAAAAGAGCCACAACTCTGTGTGACCTGTGGCGGCGAAGTAGCATAATAAGTGTCCCAAATTAATGTGACCCAAGGCACGTCCAATCTGTTAAAAAACTTGAAAAGATGCTTAAGTAACAAGGCTTCATTTTGGAGACCCAAATTAAGCACACCCAAACCACCACACTTCTTAGGTCTGCAGACCCGATCCCATGCAGCTAAGGATTGTCGAGGATTATCTGTGTTGCCTCTCCACAGACATTGACACATGATTCTCTAAACCTGTTGCAAGATGCCCTTAGGGAGAGATAATGTGCACAAGAAATAGATTGGCATTGAACAAAGTACAGACTATAGCAGTTGCAGCCGACTTCCTTGATTTAGCAAACAGGAGGAAGTAGACAGCCTTCGCTCAATACGATCCACAAGTGGCAGCAAATCATAGATCGTGGGTCTGGAAGTACCCATAGGTAGCCCTAGATATGTGAAAGGCATAGATCCCACATCACAACCTAGTAGGTTGGCGACCCGAGCGCCTTCTTCATCAGTCATATTGATTGGAATAAGAGATGACTTACTGAAGTTGACGCGTAAACCAGTTGATGCTGCAAAGGTGGTGAGCATGTCCTTGAAAGCGATCAGCTGGTCATCAATCGCAGGCAAAATAATAGGTGTGTCATCTGCATATTGTACGATCGGGTAGTCATTGGAGTTTGTTGGGATTGGTAAAGTGAGCATGTTTCTCGAGCACATCTCATTGACTACGGACTGAAGCAAATCCACCACAATGACAAATAATAGCGGAGATAGCGGGTCTCCTTGGCGTACAGCAGATATGCAAACAAAATGATTATCTGGCACACCATTTAAGAGAACAAAAGAAGAACCCGTGGACAAAATGCTATTAATCCAGCCAGTCCAACGAGCATCAAAACCCTTGCATTGTAGGATTCGGAGAATGGCCTCATGCTCAATTGTATCAAAGGCCTTAGTGAAATCAAGCTTGAGGAGGATGATGGGTCATTTAGATGCTTTGCATTGATGAATATATTCGAAACACCAGGCTAGACAATATTGGATAGAGCGGCAATGAAGAAAACCGTATTGGTTGCGGTGTATACATCTGAGAATCACCTTTTGTAGTCGATTGGCTAGCAGTTTAGTCAGAAACTTTAAACACGTGTTTGTCAAGGATATCGGCCTGAAATCACCAACCACTTCTGGACTTAGCTTCTTGGGGACCAAGGTGATTAAGGAATTATTAAAACATTCCAAATTACACCTCCCCTCATAAAATTCATTGACAAGTTGCATAAAATCCTCCTTGAGAATAGACCAGCACCTCTTTAAGAACAAACCTGTAAAGCCATCAGGGCCCGAAGCACGGTCGCACGGCATGTTCTTAATTATAGCATCAACCTCAGAATCCGTGAACGGAAAAGATAAATCTTCCAGACCGTCAACTCTCTGAATTAAATTGGGCAGATTAAAACCCATTTGTATTCCTTTTGCATGGCCCATACGCTGATTGAAATCAGACCAAAACATGCCCGCCAACATTTGGTGATTAGAAACCACCTCACCCGCCGAATTCTTGATTGAAGAAATCATATTCCTTCGGTATCTTTCAGTGGCCATAGCGTGAAAAAATTTAGAATTTTCCTCCCCAACCTTAATGCTTTTGATCGTGCAACGTTGCTTCCAATAAACATATTGCCAGTGCAGAATATCCTGGAGATGCAACTTAACTATTCGCCTGAAATTGAATTCAAGCCAACTTAATGGCCGGATCTCCTCCATCTCATCAAAGTACATAATAACTTTGTTACCATCAGAAATTAGCGCCTTAACTGTGGAGAGATTCAAATGCCATTGTTTTAATGCATGTCTGAGCGCTTTGAACTTAGCGGATATCGTTAAAGCAGCTGTAGGTTTACGCGCCGTGCTGCCCCAAACCTGTGCAACACACTCATTAAAGCCAGGTAAGTCAACCCAGTAATTTTCGAAGCGAAAAACTTTAGCCTTGGGAATGGCCGTGGCAATTGTGACAACACAAGGAACATGATCTGATGTCGATCGCGCAAGAGGCAAGACCCAAGTGTTTGGATGATCCGAGGTCCAAGCAACTGAGGTGAAGAACCAGTCAATTTCTTCAATAAGGGGCTGAGATTGCATATTCGACCAAGTGAATTACCTTCCCTTAATTGGCAGCTCAACAAGACCCAAGTGACCTATGATTTCATTAAACAAAAAAAATGTCATTAACATTACCACCAGGCAGGTTACGGTTTTCAAGTGACCTCATAAAGTTAAAATCTCCCAAAAGAAGCGATTTGTCATCCCAATTAATGTCCAGATTATATAACCACTGCACAAACTCATCACGTGCAGGACTCTGACAAGGGCCATAAATGGTCACTAGCTTCCAAACTTCAGATGTATGTTTGGAAAGAAACTCCACAATAATACCAAAAGGTTTGGCCTCAATTAACTTGCCCTCAAAAAAGAAGAATTCCAAATAATAACCATACCAGCTGATGCACCAACCGAAGGCACATATGCAAAATTGTCAAAACGGCGAGGACAGAACTTTCTAATGAACCTATGATCAATATGCATGCACTTAGTTTCTTGTAGGCAAACCACTGAACAACCACTTTCATCAATTTTCTGTTTGACAGCAAGTTGTCGCGCTTCAGAATTAAGGCCACGACATTCCAACATAGAACCTTCCATTCTTTAAACCCAGTCTGATTCATTACAAACCATAAGACGATGCAGACTAGCCTTGCTTATTGGGTTCCAAAGCTTAACTTTAACTCCTACTTACAATATGTAGAGTATTTAACAAAAAACTACCACTTTCAACCAACCTGTAGCGACCCGACCCGAATGGGTCAAGTCTCTGTGCTTACGTGTCATCCCTGGATCGGTATGCTGACACACACAGTACTCGAAGGATTTATAACAGAGGTAAATCACATGTGTAAAGTAACGTAAATACTATTACCTCAATCCAAAATAGCGGAAGCAACAAGGTTGTGGATTACCATCAACACCAACGGCAAAGTTGAGTGTAGAAATCGTAACCCTAACGTATCACTTACTTGTCGTAAGAAACCTGCAACATAAGACGTTGCAGCCCGAAACGGGTCAGTACATTGAATGTACTGGCAAATTCACACCATAGAGAAATAATGAACAATGACTATCACTACATGCATATTTGGCTGGTGGAAAAGCTCTATGGTTATAAGGTTTTTGCGTAAAGCCAATTTTTCCCTACTGCAAAGGAATAAATTTATTTAACTATCATGGTGGTTGTGTAACATTGAGAATGGTTGACAGCATTCTCAATCCCAATTAAAAATAATTAAAACCCAACAACATTAATTAGAAGTAACATGTTGAGATTCACATGATATTCAAGTACTAGATACTCAAGATGTCCATAACCGGGGACACGGCTAATCATGATTAGTTTGTACACTATGCAGAGGTTTGCGCACTTTTCCCCACAAGACTCGATCGCCTCCGTTTGGTTTCTCGCACTATAGGGTGTTTGAGAAGACGGATGACCGAGACATAGTCTTTCAGAAGCGCTAGCACCTTACAATGGGTAGACCGGTACACCTACATCCCCTACATCTGCTAGTCCACCACTGTAAGAGTTCGCACAACTTAGTCAACTATGCCAGAGCCCATAATGGCTTGTGGCTGCACACGGAAGTTTCTAGCATGAAAGATCTTATGATCCCTTTGAGCCTGGGTGGCGGTCCAAAATAAAACAGGCAAGTCCTGATAGACATCAGGTGCCTCAATCCACCCAGATGTGTGTTTAAGTTGCCACCTTAGATAAACCATTAAAATTATCAACTCACATCTGTCATGGATATCACTCACCCAATCCACGTCTACTAGCATAGCATGGCATAATAAGCAAACGTAGAAGTAACTCCCAAAGGTTTCATAATAAACAGGTAATAGGTACTACCTCATCTACTTCCCATCCCACAATTTAATTAGATCCTAATCATGCAATGTGTGAGGACTGATCTAATGCAATAAAACATGGGTTGTAGATAGGTATGATCAAAGTGTGAACTTGCCTGCAATGTAGATGAAGATGATTCGCACTTAAAACTCTTGATAGATCTACTCGTCACACTCCGGTCAATCTATCGTAAGCAAACAATAGTAACCACACAATAAGTACTCATCTAATGCACAAGTAAAACTCGAACAAGAGATCGAACTAGATAGTTCAACTTAAGAACTCCGGTTGCAAAGAAAGAACGAACCGAACAAACGACGGAAAACAAACGGCGGAAGAAACAACTCGGTTCTAGTAAGTTGAAACTAGGTCAAATTTTACCATAGCAAAAACTTGTTAAAGTTGATTAGGCGGAACGGCGGTTTCGAGACGAAACTCCAGGCGCTTGAATCACCTGATTTCGATAAACGAGCGAGAAGATAAACTAGAACGAAGATCGGATCTGAGATCGCGATCGCGGAATAAATTCGACGAAAAGAAAGAGACGAACGGTTAAACGAACGGGCGTCGTTAACCGGGAATAATCGGTGATCACGTTCGTTGAGACGAACGGTCCGAAAGAAGAACGAAAACCGATCTAGGGTTTTCGGAAAAGAAACCGAAAAAGAAAACGGAAAACCGATCTAGGGTTTCGGAAAAGAAACCGAAAAAGAAAACGGAAAACCGATCTAGGGTTTCGGAAAAGAAACCGAAACGAAGAATCGGAGAGAAAAAAACCGGAAAAGAAAACCGGAACGGTTTCTTTTAAAAGAACCAAACCGCGGGGAAGAAAAAGAGAGGCGCGTGGCTACCTCCGGCGAGGCGGGGTGAACGGTGGCGACGGCGGCGTGCTAGGGCGGCGGCGGCGGCGCTATAGGGGCGGCGGCGTGGGGCGCGGCTTGGGGAGGAGAGGGGGTTTGGGTTTTTGGTTTGAGGAGAGGGGGGGTCTACGGGGTATTTATATAGGAGAGGGGAGAGATTACTTGGGGTAGGGGACAAGAAAATAGAGTAGGAATAAGAGTCCTAGAAGAAAGAAAAGAAAACGGAACAAAGGAAAGAGCTAGCCTAGAATCCTAAAAGGATTCGGCTAGAGCAAGACGAGGCGGCGGCCTGGCTGGTTCCTGGCGCACGCGCGCGGTTGGGAGGCTGGGGCGGCCGGCCGGCTGGCTTGGGCCTTGGCCCGGCTGGCCTGGCTCCTTTTTTTTTAACGGTTCTGCGCGCAGAAAACAAAAGAAAAGGAAACTAGACGAACTCCAAAAATTCTAAAGTAAATTTTCCCCGACTCCTAAAAATGAGTCGAACAAAATGAACTTTTCTCCGGGCCTAAAATGCAATTTTTGAAAACGCGCATTTTTCCCTATCCAAAGAAAAACAAACAAACACCGGAAAACAAAATTTGATCTATTTATTAAATCTTCATTTTTCCTATATTTTGGGAAAGTCATATTATTCCCTCTCTCATATATTTTGACACCGGAAAAATTATTGAAGATGAAATAAATAAATCAAATGATCCTCTTTTCCAAATTCGAGAAAACTCTCAAATATGAAAATAACGAAATCTCCAACTCTCTCCGAAGGTCCTTGAGTTGCGTGAAATTTCTAGGATCGACCAAAATGCAAGAAAATAATATATGCATGATGATCTAATGTATAACATTCCAAATTGAAAATAAATTCAAAGGGGGCTTTGAATTTAATTCTTTGAAACTTCCAACTCATATTTCATATAATTTGAAGAAGTCATTTTATCTTCTCTCGTGAAAATCATTGAGTCGCATAAAGTTTCAGAATTGGAATATTTCCAAATGAAATTAATTATTTTTCAAACACCCTTTTCATTTTTAAATGGAAGAAGTCATGTCATCTTCTCTCTAGGGTTTTGTGTTTGAAAAGAATTTGAATTCATGGAGATCAGAAAGCAAAAATGAAAGTTTGGGAAAGTCCTTTTATTCCCTCTCATTTAACTTTCAAAAAGGATTTGAATTTCACTGAATTTCACGCAATCAATCAAACGATCAATCAATTCTATCTATTTATTATAACATTCCAAAATTTAGAATTTTGGGATGTTACAAACCTACCACCCTTAAAATGAATCTCGTCCTCGAGATTCGGAGAGGCTAGAAAGAAATAGGTTAGGGTTTGGGGGTCTCCTCAAAATCCATCAATCATCACAGGGGGTCTGGGGTGCTACCACCCTTAGAAGCATGGTTACGGTTCCATCAAAACTCGTATACTTCATCCATATTCTTGATAGTGTCGGTCTTCTCAAATCTTCAGGATAATTCCTTATCTGAGCTCTTCCGGTAGTGGCATAACCTTACCACAATTTTTCTATCCTTGATTGGGTCTTCTTAGCTGACGGGTCTAGCGCCAAAACTAAACAACTATCGATATCTCATGGTGGTCAATAATTTGTGGTTTCTCCTGCAGGAAATGGGTCTGGGCTGATCCTCACCGTATAACCTACGGTTGGCACAACTGCCGTGTACAAGGGAAAAATACTTATACCATTCTAAGGTTTAAACAAGGTTTAATATCGCCGTCTCTCTACTATAGGTAAGTCACTCAGATTTACCATCCCATATAGCAAGGCGAATAATAAGAGTAAGTCGGTATGGTGATGAATCCATCCCGCACCCAAATCATTACCTTGTATATGGTTTAGTGAATCTCGCATTCTAACACTCGGTCATCCTCACAAGCATTGCAGAATTTCTCTTGTCGACGAACCAAGTTCAGAATAATCCATTGATTCTGCAAGCCAAGCAACCATCTATCGTTCCTTCACAACTCTCAGGTTTTGCGTTACTCCTATGAGATCGTCTATCGATAAGGGCATATCCTCTTCCAGGGTTTTTCCTTCAGCAAGAGTGTGCTTGCTTCTTGGGAGGTCCTGGGGCCTATGGGTTATGGCCCACCTCATCACTTATAGTCCTTGAACTTATCATCGGGCAACTGATCATTGTTCCAACTTCCTAGTATTCTTAAATCCATCCAATTGTACTGTCTTCCTTCCTTCTATTGGCACCAAACCAAGACGTGAGTACCCAGACTTGTCATGGGGTTGCCATTGCTCCATATTACCAACATCATACCTCCTTTATATCCAATAGTAATTCATCTCTTCATCTTCGTGGGATTTCCCACATATTGAGGTAAAACTTATACTTGTGGAGTCCATTCCACTTCGTGGAACATCATTATCCTTTCCAGGGTCAAGCGTCCTTACAGGGGAATACTGGCCATCTCTGCATGGCACTCCTTCAACTGGGAAACGTGAAACACATCATGAACTCTTGACAGTACATCAGGTAACTCAAACTTGTAGGCCACTTCTCTCATATGCTCCAAAACTCGGTATGGTCCTACAAATCTCGGGGCTAACTGTCCCTTAACTCCAAATCGTCTAACTCCTCGCAGAGGGGTCACATGAAGACATGCTCTGTCTTCAATTTCATAGACTACCTCCTTGAGTTTTTGAGTCTGCCTAACTCTTCTGCCTGGACTGAGCTACCTTCAGTCTATCTCAAATCAACTTAACATTCTCTTCTGACTCCTTGATCACCTTTGGTCCAACGGACGGTCTCCAACTGCATCCTACTTACTCTTAGGGTATCACACATATCGAGACAAAACTAGTATTCATTTTGTCCGAAATCCATTCAGTGGAGTATGCTTATCTTTTCCAGGGGTCAACGGTTCTTACAGGGTACTACCACCCTTAAAATGTTCCAATATTTTATAGACCATATTTCTCATATCCTCAAAAATGGTCAACATCTTTCCTCATAGAGTAACTCATAAAATCCAAATCAGTACCAACACTGCTAACTTTATTGATTTATCAAATGATTACAATCTCTCGCTTCTCCATTACATGTCTCAACTCAACACCTCAATATGAAAGGAAAATGTTCTCACTACTACTACTATATTTCTTCTGTTATAAACTCAACTATTTATCACAAGTCTCCTTCTCCTTCGGACAATCTCCGGCAAAGTGCCCTGCTTCATTACAACAGAAACATATTACATCTGACAAGTTTCGAGGTTTTCTTGTGATTATATAGCCTCCTTGGGTTCTTGGCTTCCTTTTTGGGCAACTGTGGAGGTAGTGCCCTGACTCCTTGCACCTATAACAGGTGATATAACTTAGGTCCTTCCTGGAATCCAATCGGTTTCTCTTTCTGGACCTTTCCATACCAATCATGGCTTCTATTTCCTGTGGGTCATATTCTACTTCCTCTATCGGGAATTCTACTAAATCCCCATTCAAACAATTCTGGGAGATGTGTCCTTCTTCCCCACATGAATAGCAGGACATGGTGCAGGGTTTAATTGGTTCCTCTTTGGTTGTGTCCTCCACCTCTTCCTTCATCACAGGTTCTTCTAAACCTTCCATGAGGGCTCCTTTCATTGCTTCTTCCTTCTGCTGGATGGTTCTTTGTACCATGGGGTAAATGTGACACTGAGCAGGATAGTGGGTAGTCCCTTCACACAAGAAACAAGTGATCTGCCTAGTTGGGCATTCTACAACTGGGTGACTTCCTTCACAATTAGGGCATTTATCCTTGTGTTCTTTATGGGTGTGTCCGATTTCTCCACAAATCTTGCATGCACAAGGTTTCCTTATATCCTTTCCATAAGACTTCAACTTCTGGGACACCAGGTGAGATCTTTGTAGAGTCAACTTTAATTCTCTCCAAGTGGTTACTCCTTGCCATCCATTGATGGTTTGATACATCCTCCACCAAGTAGCAGCACCTCTTTCAAAGCATTGAAAAGCATGCTGGGCCATATCCTTTCCGACTATAGGGTTGTTCTCCATATGATCCTCCATGTTCTGAATCCATCGGTCTGTCTCCAATTGACTCATCGGTCCAGAAAATACAAGCTCATCTCCATTCATCATCTATTGGGTCCATGGGTTTGGGGTGAGATAAGAGAGATCAAGAGAGAGGGATGCACACAATACAAACAAAAGTTTTGAAAAGACAGATTTTTGTTGTGGCTGTCGAAAAACATCAAACAAATGATAGCTCACAATCGTTGCATCTAACGTAGGTATATAACAGGGGTTTGGTCTTCTAAAGGTCAACGTCGCCAAACTCTTCAAGTCTTGTGCATGCCTCCAACGGCTTCTTCCGATCGTTTTTGTCCTTCTCAATTTCTTTTGCCAGATCAACTCTTATGACGCGAGTCTCTCGTGACATCCTTTAATATTCTGGAGTTGCGTTCCAAACTTCTGGGTTTCAACATCCTTGGTATGAGCCATGGTCATACTGTCCTTCAGTTCTTGACAATTCTCCGGTATCTCGAGGTTGTAGCTCCTCCAGCTTGGCTACTCTCATCTTCAGGATCCTGAGTTCCTCATGAAATACTTCCTTGTCTAATACGACTTCCTGGAGCTCCATTTTAAACTTCTTGATGTACTACTCTAGATCCTGGTGATACATCGGCTAAGGTTAAAACTTCATCTTGCTGATAGGTGCTCCATCAGCCTTCTACCATTTAATCCTTCCATGCATATGCATGCTTAACCCAGCACGGTGACCACAGTATCAATGGTGATGACATCACGGATAACCGTGTTTCTGCCCTTGTCATTGCCATGAGCTATCTTGCCAGTTGATATCTCTTGCCTTAGGGTTTTCTTGACAAAACTTTGAGTTCTCAATTCTCCATGTTTCAGTCTTTCTCCAATACACCTTGATCTCGGGTATTGACAACTTCCATAATCTGTTAAGTTCCATCAGGGTAGCCTTCCTAAGTCATACAAATCTGGGGATTCTTCAGAGCCTTCAAATTCTACTTGTCTTCAGAGTCTTCAACAGCTGTAGTTTCCATTATCACAATGTATGGTGAAATCCTCTTCATTCCGAATGCTCTCGGTTGTCCGATATCTTGTACTTCTTGGAGTGGTCTCATCAGTCGAATCTTTGTGTGGTCAAAAAGGGGAAAAGGGTATAGTCTCACTAAAGAGAATTTTTGAATAAGCTCAGAAGAGAAGAGAGGTAAAAGATCTTTTGAAAGGGAAAGTTGTAGAGAAAAATCTTTGCTATTGGCTTGCCAGTTTCTAGGGTCACGTCCTACAGTCAACATGTGCTCTGATACCATCTTGTAGCGACCCGACCCGAATGGGTCAAGTCTCTGTGCTTACGTGTCATCCCTGGATCGGTATGCTGACACACACAGTACTCGAAGGATTTATAACAGAGGTAAATCACATGTGTAAAGTAACGTAAATACTATTACCTCAATCCAAAATAGCGGAAGCAACAAGGTTGTGGATTACCATCAACACCAACGGCAAAGTTGAGTGTAGAAATCGTAACCCTAACGTATCACTTACTTGTCGTAAGAAACCTGCAACATAAGACGTTGCAGCCCGAAACGGGTCAGTACATTGAATGTACTGGCAAATTCACACCATAGAGAAATAATGAACAATGACTATCACTACATGCATATTTGGCTGGTGGAAAAGCTCTATGGTTATAAGGTTTTTGCGTAAAGCCAATTTTTCCCTACTGCAAAGGAATAAATTTATTTAACTATCATGGTGGTTGTGTAACATTGAGAATGGTTGACAGCATTCTCAATCCCAATTAAAAATAATTAAAACCCAACAACATTAATTAGAAGTAACATGTTGAGATTCACATGATATTCAAGTACTAGATACTCAAGATGTCCATAACCGGGGACACGGCTAATCATGATTAGTTTGTACACTATGCAGAGGTTTGCGCACTTTTCCCCACAAGACTCGATCGCCTCCGTTTGGTTTCTCGCACTATAGGGTGTTTGAGAAGATGGATGACCGAGACATAGTCTTTCAGAAGCGCTAGCACCTTACGATGGGTAGACCGGTACACATACATCCCCTACATCTGCTAGTCCACCATTGTAAGAGTTCGCACAACTTAGTCAACTATGCCAGAGCCCATAATGGCTTCTGGCTGCACACGGAAGTTTCTAGCATGAAAGATCTTATGATCCCTTTGAGCCTGGGTGGCGGTCCAAAATAAAACAGGCAAGTCCTGATAGACATCAGGTGCCTCAATCCACCCAGATGTGTGTTTAAGTTGCCACCTTAGGTAAACCATTAAAATTATCAACTCACATCTGTCATGGATATCACTCACCCAATCCACGTCTACTAGCATAGCATGGCATAATAAGCAAACGTAGAAGTAACTCCCAAAGGTTTCATAATAAACAGGTAATAGGTACTACCCCATCTACTTCCCATCCCACAATTTAATTAGATCCTAATCATGCAATGTGTGAGGACTGATCTAATGCAATAAAACATGGGTTGTAGATAGGTATGATCAAAGTGTGAACTTGCCTGCAATGTAGATGAAGATGATTCGCACTTAAAACTCTTGATAGATCTACTCGTCACACTCCGGTCAATCTATCGTAAGCAAACAATAGTAACCACACAATAAGTACTCATCTAATGCACAAGTAAAACTCGAACAAGAGATCGAACTAGATAGTTCAACTTAAGAATTCTGGTTGCAAAGAAAGAACGAACCGAACAAACGACGGAAAACAAACGGCGGAAGAAACAACTCGGTTCTAGCAAGTTGAAACTAGGTCAAATTTTACCATAGCAAAAACTTGTTCAAGTTGATTAGGCGGAACGGCGGTTTCGAGACGAAACTCCAGGCGCTTGAATCACCTGATTCCGATAAACGGGCGAGAAGATAAACTAGAACGAAGATCGGATCTGAGATCGCGATCGCGAAATAAATCTGACGAAAAGAAAGAGACGAACGGTTAAACGAACGGGCGTCGTTAACCGGGAATAATCGGTGATCACGTTCGTTGAGACGAACGGTCCGAAAGAAGAACGAAAACCGATCTAGGGTTTTCGGAAAAGAAACCGAAAAAGAAAACAGAAAACCGATCTAGGGTTTCGGAAAAGAAACCGAAAAAGAAAACGGAAAACTGATCTAGGGTTACGGAAAAGAAACCAAAACCAAGAATCGGAGAGAAAAAACCCGGAAAATAAAAGCGGAACGGTTTCTTTAAAAAGAACCGAACCACGGGGAATAAAAAGAGAGGCGCGGGGCTACCTCCGGCGAGGCGGGGCGAACGGTGGCGACGGCGGCGTGCTAGGGCGGCGGCGGCGGCGCTATAGGGGCGGCGGCGTGGGGCGCGGCTTGGGGAGGAGAGGGGGTTTGGGTTTTTGGTGTGAGGAGAGGGGGGGTCTATGGGGTATTTATATAGGAGAGGGGAGAGATTACTTGGGGTAGGGGACAAGAAAATAGAGTAGGAATAAGAGTCCTAGAAGAAAGAAAAGAAAACGGAACAAAGGAAAGAGCTAGCCTAGAATCCTAAAAGGATTCGGCTAGAGCAAGGCGAGGCGGCGGCCTAGCTGGTTCCTGGCGCACGCGCGCGGCTGGGAGGCTGGGGCGGCCGGCCGGCTGGTTTGGGCCTTGGCCCGGCTGGCCTGGCTCCTTTTTTTAAATGGTTCTGCGCGCAGAAAACAAAAGAAAAGAAAACTAGACGAACTCCAAAAATTCTAAAGTAAATTTTCCCCGACTCCTAAAAATGAGTCGAACAAAATGAACTTTTCTCCGGGCCTAAAATGCAATTTTTGAAAACGCGCATTTTTCCCTATCCAAAGAAAAACAAACAAACACCGGAAAACGAAATTTGATCTATTTATTAAATCTTCATTTTTCCTATATTTTGGGAAAGTCATATTATTCCCTCTCTCATATATTTTGACACCGGAAAAATTATTGAAGATGAAATAAATAAATCAAACGATCCTCTTTTCCAAATTCGAGAAAACTCTCAAATATGAAAATAACGAAATCTCCAACTCTCTCCGAAGGTCCTTGAGTTGCGTGAAATTTCTAGGATCGACCAAAATGCAAGAAAATAAGATATGCATGATGATCTAATGTATATCATTCCAAATTGAAAATAAATTCAAAGGGGGCTTTGAATTTAATTCTTTGAAACTTCCAACTCATATTTCATATAATTTGAAGAAGTCATTTTATCTTCTCTCGTGAAAATCATTGAGTCGCATAAAGTTTCAGAATTGGAATATTTCCAAATGAAATTCAATTATTTTTCAAACACCCTTTTCATTTTTAAATGGAAGAAGTCATGTCATCTTCTCTCTAGGGTTTTGTGTTTGAAAAGAATTTGAATTCATGGAGATCAGAAAGCAAAAATGAAAGTTTGGGAAAGTCCTTTTATTCCCTCTCATTTAACTTTCAAAAAGGATTCGAATTTCACTCAATTTCACGTAATCAATCAAACAATCAATCAATTCTATCTATTTATTATAACATTCCAAAATTTAGAATTTTGGGATGTTACACAACCCTAGGAACAATCTATTGTACAAAAAATAGCAAAAACATACCCAAAATTTCTTAAACCACGCCAAAAACTACTACCTAGTACTCCCTCCGTCCCACAATGTAAGACGTTTTTGCAAGCTAGTTTAGCTTGCAAAAACATCTTATATTATGGGACAGAGGGAGTACCAATTATCTTAGTTTAAACCCATTTATGACAGGGTTGGCCCACACGTCCATGCTGATGAGGAAGCTTAAACCAACACATTTTGTTTGACCATTGACACGAGGGACCCACATCTGACCTTCTATCCTGTTATTCCCCCTCAAATCATTATTTTTCCTGAACATTACTTCAAACAGTACTGATGCGTGTTCGTCGGTGGCACCGGTGATGAGTGAGTTGGCCGCCGCTCCGCCGGACGGACCGGACGCCGCGCTGGCCTCCGCATGGGTTGGCAGGCTGGCCCGAGCATGACTCACGAGCGAGCAAGCTGCCGCGCTGGCCTTCCCTCGAGCCAGATGGCTGGCCTTAGCGCGGCGCGCGTGAGCAAGCCGCCATGCCGCCATGCTAATAGCTAGCAAACCTTGCAGACAAGCAGCTGGACGGAGCTATCTTGGCTAGCTAGCGGCCGCGAGCGCTGGACGGAGCTGGCATCCGGGCTGCCGCAAGATGGGCTCTGCACCGCACGCGGTTTTGACCTCACCTTCTGCTGGCGGCGGTAGCTGCGTCCCATGGCCGAGGATGACTAGGTGGACGGGCCGGAGGTAGGAGGTCACTCGGGGATTTTTGTGCAAGCTGACATGTAGGTCCCACAAGTCATAACGCCTGGTCGAATAGAAGGCGTTGACTTAATGGGCGACATGGGCCCTGTTTGGATACTCTAAGTCAGAGGTAAGAGTTAGATTCTAACCCTAAACTAACTCTAACCAAAGTGGTGTTTGGATGGCAGGGTTAGATTGACAACAAATGTATCCAAACAGGGCCATGGCTTGAAACGTGCCTATAACGGCACTTTGTAGAGTAGTCATTTCTTGGTAGGGCTGGTTGGTAAGAGCATGTACAATGGTTGATAAGGTAGTATTATCTTAAGTCTGCCACATATGCAAGTGGTAGTAGTTTCTTAGCATTATTAGTGGTTTCTTGCATTATTAGGGATTTCTGGTAAGGAACAATGTACTACTAACGACAAAATGTGATTCTAGGTTGTGTTGTACTCCAACAAGTACTATTAGTGGTCGCGGGAGTGTATACCTCGTTTTGTGGGTTCGACCCCGGCCGAACACATGATGGCCTTTTTTTAAATAGTAACTTCGCTATGAACCAATATTTTACACGGGTAGTTTGAGTTTTGAAGTCAAACGGACGTGCGGCACCACAATCTGGGTGCACTGGATAGCCTAGCCACGTGAACGGGTTTTCCTTCCCAGCATCTCGTGGCTCGCATGCTCGCCCTAGCGGCACCTCGCTTGCAGCTTCCTCATCAGCTAGTAGCATATTTAAACTAGAGCCTCCCAATTAAGCCCGAGGAGCCGGAAAAGCCTGGCGGGGCATTGGGAACTGTGCAATATGGCTCTGTACGTAAAGTGCTCAACTACTACTCTGTAGCTTGTGGCGTTGCACGCATGGACTTCACTCCATTATCGGCTCTACTATAAAAGAAATTCCTCTTGACGTGTTTTTTTTGAAATAGAGGCAAAAGCTTTGCTTCATCTCATTCATAAAGAAGGAACTACTAACAAAGTTCGACGAGATCCATTACACCTCCACAAATGGAAGCGAAAAGCCTAGTCTCGCTGTATCAAATAACTCAAATGTTCTGCCCCCGTAGTAACCTTCGCTGATAAACAGGCTGCTAGTGTGTGCGTGAGAGGAGCGGCTGAGTAGGCCAGCTACATGAGAGGAGCGGCTGAATAGAGCACCGAGAGTACCCACTAGGCCACTGCGCAGGTGTACTTTCCCTGCATTGATAGTACAATGATGGTTCTAGAGAACAGTAGTACCCTCCACTTCCAACTGTAGCTCCTTGGCCATGAGATTCAAGAGTTCAAAACTGGTGCACTATACTAGAAGTACAATACAGCGCACTACTAGTTGAGAAAGTAGTACTAGTACTGCTACAGTATGAGTACGTACTCCTCTGTCACATAATGTAAGATGTTTTTTGACACTAGTTGGCGTGTACAAAAAACAGCAAAAATATACCCAAAATTTTTTAATCCACGCCAAAAACTACTAGCTAGTGCCAAAAATTTCTTACTAGTGCTATTATTTACAATATAATGCAATCCCATAACGTCCCATAATGCTAGTACTCGTAGTAAATAATAGCCTCACCCCTTTGCTAAGGAACGGCCTACAGTTGGAAGGGACGAGGCCCTGTGGTTACTACGCTCTTATCTCCTCCTTGCCAGTTCCCCTCCCCCCGAAGAGAAGGCAGTTCGTCGCTACTCCCATGGATTCGCCAGGCGGTTCTCCTCCTCGCCGGGTCTGGGAGCTTTTGGACGACGATCCTCTGGGAGAAATCGCACGCCGCTCCAACGTCCTCACCGCCGCAAGACTCGGTGCTTCCTGCACCAACTTTTTCAAGACGGTGCTTAAAAAGGCCATGCTTGTTGGTCTTCCATGCATCCTCGAGGAGAAGGTTCTTCTATGGGACAATCCTTCGAACAGTCTTCCGCTCCCTGGCCATGGTTGCACGTTGACTCCGCTAGAGTTGCCGACGTTGAGAGGTAGTCCGATTTTGTCCAATGAGCAGGTCAGTAATGGAGTTTGATCATGTAGTACTTAGTTATTCCATTTCCATCCCATAATTTCTCCGCTGCCCACCATCTTATATATAGGTCTGGGTCGATGCCAATGAAGATTGGCTTGCATACCTTTGGCTGGATACCACCATCATTTTGCACAACATCCACAACAATGCGGCCGTTCCGGTGGACCCCTTCTCCACCATTGGGATCGGCCTTTCGGACTGGCTGGGATTGAATACGTATGATGATGCCTACATGAGATTGAAGAAGATAGCAATTGCAGACCTGCCGACAAAGCGACGCGGCTATGACGATTACTATCTCATCGCGATGTTCGACATAAGGATTGCCATCAATGCAAGAGGCAGTAACGGCAGAGGCTGGCGCATGTTGGGGGCGGCAGATTTGTACCCCTACATGTTCGAAGACGCCATGCGCCATCTAGGCCGCATCTTCGCGGTGACAAGCCAAGGGACTTGTTTCATCTGGTTGCCATCCTACGGTACGGGAGATTACAAATGGAATACACAAACCATCATTTGCATCCCTAATGGTACTCCATTATTTTGCAGGGACCAGTCATCCCACGATCAAAATAAGATCGCCAATCCTAGATGTGCATTTGCATCCGCGATTCGGTCTAACCTGGAACCTTGTAGCTGACTTTGGCATATTGGGATCAACTATCTTAGCGGTCGTTACCCATGGTACCACTGATGTGCAACATGGTCACAAATTCTACTACGCTCGGACCGTCACCATCTACCTAGGTATTCCATTTTTTAACTCTCTCGCCTTCTCTTTCATTGTTGTACTAGTACTCTACTTACATACTAGTAGGAGTACTTTTTACCTTGGAGGACGCGTATAGCTAGCTAGGCCCTTGAAGACTAGAACCCACTAGCTACCACCATTTTTGTTTTCCATGTCTTACTATCTTATCCATGTAGCCAAGAGTGGCTATATATAATAAGCTGGTTATTTTACTTCCTCTATACCAGAGTAGTACTATTTGCTGCACAGTATTACTGACCGCCATATTTGAGCACAACATTATTATGCATGGACCTTAAATATGTACGTCACCATGTGTCCAGATCTGAGATCCACGTGTACCAGATGAACGGCGCCGAGTTCGACCCCCATGATGCTACGTGGGTGCCGAGGAACACTCTTGGAGAGTACTCGCTTTTCATTGGGGACATCTACCCCATTGTGAAGCGGATGCCACCTTCCGTGCATGACACGGAAGGCCTGCCGTTCATGAAGCATGGTTGTGTCTTCAGTGCGCACCGCCGGATGAACGACATGCTGGGACAAGCTATCCCTGATTTATGCCAGTTCAGCTTGGATGAGTCTCCATCGTGTGGAACCGGACTAGAAAGCTGCGGCAATGATTCTCGTTGCCCACCGCTATGGATCGTGTCATCCATGAAGAACACCTAGGACTGGAACCTGGAGGAGGACATGTAGGCCATCTATAACGTGTAAGTGGAGTACGATAAATTGTGAACGGTAGCGCTGTGAATATATGTGGACTAGTCGTGCACAAATTTATCACATGAATTGGAGATGAACTTGTGTGGCATACTGGCATTTGTCCTTTAGAATTTATTACTAGTAAATGTGTTATGTGCACGTGCAACTTGTGTGGTTGTTGTACGGGCTCCAACACGCTCTTTGAGAAAAAAAAGGTGGCACAGCTTTGGATATACGTGACGTGGCGGCATCATACAGTAGCATCGTTCTCTATAGTTGTAGTACACTCCTACTAGGACGACAACTCCTATAAAACCTTGTGCTTGGCTCTTTGCCTCTTCGGGAGGTTCAACAGTTCGTACTCGTGTGAACCTTGCACTTGGCTCTTTGCCTCTTCGGAAGGTCCAACAATGATGATACTACAATACAATATGCTTCTGGCAATCTGACACCGATTGAACTACTGCACGTCCACCGCGAGGGCGAGGGCAAGGGAGAGGGAGAGGGCACTATAGTCAAAACCCTCTCCTCGTCCTGCGAACCACCGCGCGCGTGGGCGAGGGAGAGGCGTAGTAAGCAAGCTTCTCCTCATTCGGCGAGTTGATGGGACACATCAAAGCAATACAAGTACTAGTCCATACTGCGTCCTTTCTGGTTAATATGGCTTAATTTGAAACGAGAAAAATACACTGGCGGTCAAACAATACGCTCTTTACGGTCACTATATATAGTTTTGCGGTGATTATACTATCACTAGCTCATCGTAGAGCACCGTATTGCACCCTACTGACCGGCCACATAGTCGACGTGGCACTTTGTTGACTTGTTAAATTGTCACCTGGTTTCTGGGTCCCACCTATCAGTTGGCAGAGCAAAGAAATCAGTTAAACAAAACTTTACGCAGGCGCGACAGGAGTCCAACCCTTGCGCGTGAACCACCCTAGTTGTGTACGTGAGTGCATGCACGTGTACTCCCTCGGTCTTCCAACAAAGAGTGTACATCGGCTAAAAAACAAAGAGTGTAGTACACCTACACTTCCAATGCATTTAGCCTTTAATCTAAATTGATATTGATTGACTAATGCACCAACTTGTGCTCTAGGTATAGACTACATGTCTATCCTTAATTACAGCATGCAATGACCTTCATTTAATCTTCTTCTCTCAATGGTCGCATGCACACATAAGTCTGCTACTTTTGGGCGTTAATTATGCCCTGGTTAATGTGTAAATCTCTAAATGTACAGTCTTTCACGGATGTAGGGAGTAGGTTGAGCACTTGAGCGTGAACGTGTGTGTTACGTCATGTGCTGTGTGCCGCATGGGTGTGTGAGTGTTGCGTGTGTCCATGTGTATGTGTGAGTATTGCATGTTGCATGCATGCATGCATGGGGCTTACTCTCTCCCATTGATATGTTCATATTTCAAGCTTCCTCTGTTCCCTCCATATGGTGATACTCCCTCTGTTCCCAAATACGGAGTAAAATCCTCCCTCTGTTCCCAAATATGGAGTAAAATCCCCCCTCTGTTCCCAAATACGGAGTATTTGTCTTTCTAGAGATTTCGACAAGTGACTACGTACGGAGCAAAATGAGTGAAGTGAGCGTAGAGGCATAGGGATAATGTAGAAAGGGAGTCTTCGCGATCCATTATTCCCCATCTCGGTCAGAGAGAACTATTCAACTAGTCTTCGTAGTGAAGTGGCAATACATGCTGCAGCAGATGGGACACTCAATTAATAAGCTGAACCAGCTTGTTGGTGTTACTAAATCAGCCTTACCCAGTAGTGCCATCATGTTTGCCAGTCGAGCACGCTCCTGTCCTCCATTAACTAACATATGGGCCCTCTTATGGTAGACCCACATGTCATCGGTGTAACTATTTACACTCTGAAGGACGGTATATCCTGGTAGTAGTAGTAGAATTGAGATTTAATGCACTTTCTTCCCCGTCTTCCACTCTTCTTCCTCCTCTCTTCCCCATCGTCGGCCGCACACCATTTCCCCCCGCTCACTGCTCGCCCGCCCGTGCTATCTTCCTTGGTAGCTCGCGCGTACCATATCCCCCCGCTCACTGCTCGGCCACACAAGGAGAAGCTTCTTCGCTCGCCCGCCCGAATCCGCTTCCCCACTGGCTCGTAGGAACCAAAAACCCTAATGGCAGAACCGACTGACACACAGAGCCGCGATTGGAATTCCCTTCCCGATGTTCTCTTGGAGAAGATCTGTAATCGTATGGACCTACTCAGCACCGTCCGTCTGGACGCATGCTCGATGTCTTTGTATCGTCTACTCGTCTGCAACCGGACGGCTCTTTTCAAGACACCCTGCTTGCTGATGCCTGATCCTCACAGGTGGCCCAGACACTGACTTGACGATCCTACGGAGGTTTTCATGGTGCCCCTCGACATGCTACATGCTACTGAGGGAGTCCTGGACTAAAGGGTCCTCGGACGTCCGCCTGTTATCCATGGGCCGGACTGATGGGCTGAGAAGACATGAAGGCCTAAGACTGTACCCATGTCCGGATTGGACTCTCCTTGGCGTGGAAGGCAAGCTTGGCGACCGACTATGAAGATTCCTTCTTATGTAACCAACTCTATGTAAACCCTAGATCCCCCCGGTGCCTATATAAACCGGAGGGGTTAGTCCCGAAAGGACACATTCATTACCATAGTCATACATGTTAGACTCCTAGGGTTTAGCCATTGCGATCTCGTGGTAGATCAACTCTTGTAACACTCATATTCATCAAGATCAATCAAGCAAGAAGTAGGGTATTACCTCCATAGAGAGGGCCCGAACCTGGGTAAACATCGTGTCCCCCGTCTCATGTTACCATCGATCCTAGACGCACAGTTCGGGACCCCCTACCCGAGATCAGACGGTTTTGACACCGACATTGGTGCTTTCATTGAGAGTTCCACTATGCCATCAACAAGAGGTTCGATGGCCCCTCCGATTGTCTGTAGCGATGTTGTCCAAGGAGAAACCTTCCTCCCCGGATAGATTTCCGGATTCGGCGGCTTCGTACTGCGGGCCAACTCGCTTGGCCATCTGGAGCAGATTGATAGCTACGCCCCTGGCCACTAGGTCAGATTTGGAAGCATGAACCACATCGCAGATATCCATGGAGACTTGATCTTCGACGGATTTGAGACTGTGGCGATCGCTCCCCCTCGCCCCGATGAACATGAGTTAAATCTGTCACCAGATCACATCCAGGAGATGGCTCATGTTGCTGCAACGGCCCTAGAACCGGAGTAGATCGTGCCTTCCGAGGCCACAGAGTCCACGGTGTTGGAACCGCACACGGACTTGAAGCCCTGCAGTATTCACTTCAATGGAACTCCAGACTCGTTTCCGGTTATTAGTTCCAGACCGGGTACACCTGCCGACACCGAGCTGGATCGGTTATCGATTTTCGAATTTAGTGCCGCAAACATCTTCCAGCACTCACCTTTGGGTGATGTGCTAAACTCTCTAAAGAATTTGTCCTTGGAAAAGGACTCACAACCGGACTATGTTCAGTTCAAGCTAGAGGCTGATGACGGGGGATTTTGCTTCCCACCCGCCACCCACTTCATAGCCACCGTCGATGACTTAATCGACATGCTTGATTATGGCTCCGAAGACATCGACGGTATGGACGACGATGCTGACAAGGAGCAAGGCCAGGACCCGCCATTTACTGGACGTTGGACTGCCACCTCTTCGTATGATGTGTACATGGTTGACACACCTAAAAAAGCTAGCGATGATGACAAAGGGGATCCAGTTGCGCATAAACCTTCTGAGACACAGTCCAAGCGCTTGCGCCCTAAACACCGTTCTAAGCCTCGTCGCTCACAAAATAGAAACACTGGCACCGGAGAAAATAGTACTCCGGGCGACGCCAAAAACAATGAAGACCCTGTTGGAGCTGCATCAGAACAGGAGGAATAAGACAACGGGCAAGACGACCCTTATAAACAGGCCATACCCAATGACCCGGATGATGATAGTTATCATCCAGTCTCTGAAGACGAGGAGAGCCTCGGCAGCAAGGACTTCATCATGCCCGAGGCACCCCTAGAGCGGGAGCGCTTCAAGCGCCAGCTAATAGCTACTGCCAAAAGCCTAAAGAAAATGCAGCAGCAGCTCCAAGTCGATCAAGACCTACTCATCGACAGATGGACCGATGTCCTGGCAGCCGAAGAATACGGCCTCAAGAGCCCAGCAAAGAGTTACCCAAAGCGTAGACTGCTACCCCAGTTTGATGAGGAGGCACCAGATCCCATACCTCCCTCGCATAACGAGGACCGACCACCACATGGTCGGGATAGTGCGGCGGACCGACCACCCCGCGGTCGGGATAAAACGACAACTCAGGCCGAACAACAGCCCGCCCCACCGCCTCGTAAAAACAGGGACAAAACAACTCGGAACCATACATACGACCTTCGACAGGACCTGGATAGTAGAGCAGGACACCACATCAATCTACGGATCGCGAGGACGCTTCCCTACTCGGGATGACAGCTACCTATTCGGACGGGATAAACTTAATCACACCCGGGCCGATAACCGCAGACGAACCTCATCGGAGGTGCGCCGTGATGCGGCCCGCTATAGAGGCGCCGCACACCCTCTCTGCTTCACAGATAAGGTGCTGGATCACGAATTCCCCGAAGGGTTCAAGCCCGTCAGTATTGAATCATACGACGGAACAATCGATCCTGCAGTGTGGATCGAAGATTTTATTCTCCACATCCACATGGCCCGAGGAGATGACCTCCACACTATCAAATACCTCCCCCTAAAGCTCAAGGGGCAAGCTCGACACTGGCTAAATAGCTTGCCTGAAAACTCCATCGGCAGCTGGGAGGACTTGGAAGAAGCCTTCATTGACAACTTCCAAGGTATATATGTCCGGCCACCCGATGTCGATGACCTAAGCCACATAGTTCAACAACCTAGAGAATTAGCCTGAAAATTCTGGACTAGGTTCCTAACCAAAAAGAACCAGATCGTTGACTGTCCAGATGCCGAAGCCCTAGCATCTTTTAAACACAGCATCCGTGACGAATGGCTAGCACGCCACCTTGGCCAAGAAAAGCCGAGGTCCATGGCAGCCCTCACGGCACTTATGACCCGCTTTTGCGCAGGAGAGGATAGTTGGCTGGCTCGCAGTACAAACACAACCAACGAACCAGGCCCCTCCGAGGCCAAAACAACACTGGCAAGCTCTGGCGCAACAGACACAAACGCCGAAGCAATGGCAATAACACCGATGACACTACAGTTCAAGCCGGATTCAGTGGCTCCAAGTCCGGCCAGCGAAAAAAGCCCTATAAAAGGAACGGCAGAGGACCATCCAGCTTGGACCGCATACTCGATCGTCCATGCCAGACACATGGCACCCCAGACAAACCGGCCAACCATACTAACAGAGATTGCCGGGTCTTTATACATGCCAGCAAGGTGAATAGCAGAGACAAGGAAGGGGAATCACAGAGCGAGGACGATGACGAGCAGCCCCGGCAGCCGAACACTAGGGGCAGAAGAAATTCCTGCCTCAAGTCAAAATGGTGAACATGATATATGCTACACACATCCCCAAAAGGGAGCGCAAGCGTGCACTTAGGGACGTCTATGTGGTAGAGCCAGTCGCCCCAAAATTCAACCCATGGTCGTCATTCCCGATCACCTTCGATCGTCGACATCATCCAACTAGCATCCGTCATGGCGGTTCGGCCGCATTGGTACTCGACCCAATCATCGACGGATTTCACATGACACGAGTCCTAATGGACGGTGGTAGCAACCTCAACCTGCTCTATCAGGATACAGTATGCAAAATGGGCATTAATCCCTCACGAATCAAACCCGCAAGGACTACTTTTAAAGGAGTCATACCAGGCGTCGAGGCCCGTTGAACGGGCTCAATTACGCTGGAGGTGGTCTTTGGTTCTCTGGACAACTTCCGAAGCGAAGAATTAATCTTCGATATCGTCCCCTTCCGCAGCGGCTAGCACGCACTGCTCGGACCAATGGCGTTTGCTAGATTCAACACAGTGCCACATTATGCTTATCTCAAGCTCAAGATGCCCGGTCCACGTGGCGTCGTTACAGTAAATGGAAACATGGAACATTCCCTCCGTACAGAGGAGCGCACCGCAGCCCAAGCAGCAGAAGTACACAACGGCCTTCTCAAGCGGCACCATAATTCGGCCGCCGAGCCCCTGGACATCTCTAAGAAGGTCCGGACTACACTACAACAGGGTAGACCGGTTCGTCAAGAACTGAATTAGTAAATTCGGCCTCCGTCCAAGCCCCGATGATAAAATGGCACTAGTACTACGCACTCAAAAACCACGGGTACTGACAGAGGCATAACTTGCTCGCAGCCCACAGTGCGGCTTGACTGACCCTGGGATTTGCACGCCTTTACTTTTCTTTTTATTACGGGTTTTTTTCTCTTTTCGAGGTCTATGCGGACGACCCGCTTGTGGAACACACCAAGGAAGCAAGGAGCTCTGGCATACAGGGGAATCCCCAGGTAGTCTCTACTAAACGATTGCCATACTTGTTTCACATACCCGCACGCCGCTCGCCCTTGGTTACGGCATGTTAAATAGCCTTACTTGCTTATCGCATTATTTGTACAAAGTACGCCTCGATGTACTAATTACATCACAATAGTGAATAAATGGTGGCGTCAGCTTATTACTTCATTTTACCGTTTCCTCACATTTGCATTTATTACTCATTGCACACATACACCATGGTACGTATTACTACGCCAGGGGTTTCATTACACCCCGCATTACGGTAATAAAAGTACGAACACTTTTACAATATCGTTCGACACCCCGAAATTATAGCATTATATGCATCGGCTCCGAATCATGTCTTTGGTCAATAGTTGGGTTGCCCGGCTCCTGTGCTTACTACCTTACATTCCGCTATATCGGCTAGGGTAGTAAAGGGAGAACTACTGTGATTGTGTCCCGGTTCTTCCGGACGAGCACCTCAGTAGAGAAAGCCGAAAACTGACTGTCATGATGCGGCGAGAGCAGGTCAGCTGTTCGTGAGGTTCCAAATCGTTAGAGGTTTTTTCCGCTTCTTGCGAAGAATCGGTTTCTCCTAGTTCGGCCTTCTGAATACCAGGGGCTTTGCCAACTTTCTTAATTGTCAAACTCCTATGGCTAAGTGAGGGCGGTAAAGGTCGCATAGTTTGATTGCCTTGTTTGTTGTGCTAAACACCTCCTTTAAGGACCAGAATGTGGAGTAAAGAGTGTTTAGATTTATCCCGAACACCCCCGTATTATCTACATGGGGGCAGAAGACGATGACTGGTCAACCCTCAGATTTCATAAACAGCCGCACAGGAGGTAAAATGTAAATCGCAAGCATTAGCATACATAACATCATTGTCCCACATTATAGGACAAGATAATACGAATGTTCTCATGGGAATATAACATCCTTCGAACATTGCTCCGCCACAAGGTCGGACCCCTCCAGGACACCGTCAAAATAGAGCTCGGGTCGACGATGCTCCTTGCCCTCCGGTGGCCCCTTGGTCATTAGCTCCTTGGCATCCAGCTTTGCCCAATGCGTCTTGACGCGGGCAAATGCCATACGCGCACCTTCAATACAGACCGACCGCTTCACGGTTTTGAGCCACGGACAGGAACTTACAAGCAGCTGAACAAGTCTGAAGTAGCCGCTAGGTATAGGCTCGGCAGGCCACAGCCGGACTATCAGGTCCTTCGTGGCTAGCTCTGCCGACCTATGCAGCTTGACCAACTGCTTTAGCTGGTCGCTGAAGGGCACCGGATGTTCGGCTCCCAGACATTGAGACCAGAACAGATTCTCTGTAGACATCCCTTCTTCGGCTCTATAATGCTCGGCAGTATCTGATATAGTGCGCGGCAGATCCGTAAACGCCCCTGGAAAACCCAAATTCGGATAAGTACAAGGACTGTTTCTTTTACACACTTGCTTTGCATGGCGAAAGACTTACCGGCCACAATGTTCTTGGCCGCCTGAATTTCCTGGAGGGCGTTCTGGGCTTTGGCTCGTGCGTCCTGTGCGCCCTGGCGGGCCTTCTCCAGTTCAGACTCTTGCGCCTTACAATCGCGCTCCAAGGCCTCAAATCTCTCGATCGCGCCCTGGAGTTGTTGTTGCGCCTCATCAACCCGGGCCTCGTGCTTCTCGCACGCGGTGCGTTCCTTGGCTGCTTCATCCTCGGCCTCGGCTAACACCTTCTTGAGGGCGGCCACCTCGGTCGTGGCTCCTAATAAAGTTTATGACACTTTAGTCCAGACGGACTATTTATTTTCTCTTAAAACATACCCTCAGGTTATTGCATACCTTGGCTATCTCCAACTACTTTTTCACGAGGTTGAGTTCCTCCTCGGCTTGCTCCAGATTCCGCTTCAGTCAGGAGACCTCTGCAGCATGAGCGGTGGCAGCCTTCAGCGATACCTTCTTATTCACATAGACAACTTATGTTAGACTCCTGCGATATTTTTCTCGATCCTCTGTTCGGCTTCTTCTTCCCGAACACCAAACAGAGCATCAGGGGCTATTGTCTATACTATTATATTCTTCCTACAACCACATTACTTACCTCAGAGCATGTTAAAAGGCTAGTGCAGGCTTCGGTCAGTCCGTTTTTGGCAGACTGAACCTTTTTGATCACCGTACCCATAAGGGCACGGTGTTCATCTACAACGGAAGCACCTTGCAGTGCTTCCAGCAAAACATCCAGTGCTTCTGGTTGGACATAAGTCACCGGTGGAACAGGCCCACCCCCTCCTTTCGGGGAAGGCCGTTCGCTGGACTCCGGAGCCACGCAGGTCTCCGGAATGATATCCGGCTGAGGGCCGAATGGAACTTGGCCCTCATCATCAATTCCCACGGGGGCTTTTCCCCCATGTGTCCGGCGGCTGTGGAGTCATCCCTGGACGCCGCCCTGACGATATCCGGAGCCTCCCCTGGGTCGGGGAAGGCCCTTTGAGACACCACCTCGTCATCACCCTTGAGCGAGGCAGAGTGAGCAGGGGGTGGCGACATGCTAGCCATCTCTTTCGAGTCTAGCGAACCCTCTGTAGAGGATTGGGGACAACTGTCATGGGCCGGACTGCAAGAGCATAAATTAAACATATTGATATCGCAACGAAGAACGGCCAAGCATTTGGACGAGCATAAGATCTTCGGTACTTACGAAGCGGCCCGATGCTTGGTCTGGGGCATTCGATCCGGACTGCTATCGACATCCCACCCGGAGTTATCCGCGAGGGAGCCCTTCTCCCTCTTGGGTGCCTTCGCCTCCAGGTTCGCGGAGGCCACCCTTTTCTTCC
>NC_041388.1:272227830-272245535 GCF_002162155.2 Triticum dicoccoides
CTTCCTCCTCCTTGTCATCGTCTTCGGCGACTGAAGGGTCGGTCTCGTCTTCGGACGACATGTCCGAAGTACCCTTTCGACGAAGGCCACTTCTGGTTCCCTTGACCGTCCTCTTGGTCTTCTTCTCTGGCACGTCATAAGGCGCCGGGAACAACATCTTCGTCAGGAGTGGGGTTTCTTTGTCTTTGGGTAGCGGGACTGGACAGTTAATCCGCCTCGCCAAAAGGATCGAGAAGAGGTGTCTAGAGGGGGGTGATTAGACACTAGGTACTAAAAGTTGTAGTTTTTAAATTCTTTAGGTTGAAGTGGATTTTTGGCACAAGTTTAACAAACACAATACATATCAAGGAAGCATGCAAAGAGTATATGAGCAGCGGAAAGTAAAGCATGCAACTTGCAAGAATGTAAAGGGAAGGGTTTGGAAGATTCAAACGCAATTGGAGACACAGAGATTTTTGAGACGTGGTTCCGATAGGTGGTGCTATCGTACATCCACATTGATGGAGACTTCAACCCACGAAGGGTAATGGTTGCGCGAGTCCACGGAGGGCTCCACCCATGAAGGGTCCACGAAGAAGCAACCTTGTCTATCCCACCATGACCATCGCCCACGAAGGACTTGCGTCACTAGCGGTAGATCTTCATGAAGTAGGCGATCTCCTTGCCCTTACAAACTCCTTGGTTCAACTCCACAATCTTGTCGGAGGCTCCCAAGTGACACCTAGCCAATCTAGGAGACACCACTCTCCAAGAAGTAACAAATGGTGTGTTGATGATGAACTCCTTGCTCTTGTGCTTCAAATGATAGTCTCCCCAACACTCAACTCTCTCTCACAGGATATGGATTTGGTGAAAAGAAGATTTGAATGGAAAGCAACTTGGGGAAGGCTAGAGATCAAGGTTCATATGGTAGTAATGGAATATCTTCTTCTCAACACAAGTGTAGGTGGTTCTCTCTCAGAAAATATAGGTTGGAAGTGTAGGTTTGTTCTGATGGCTCTCTCCACGAATGAAGAGGTGGTGGAGGGGTATATATAGCCTCCACACCAAATCTAACCATTACACATAACTTCCCAAACTTGGTGGGACCGAATGGTTAAACTCGGTCTGACCGATTTAGCAAAGCTAGTGACCGTTAGGGTTTTCGGTGGGACCGTCATGCAGCTCGGTAGGACTGATATGATTAGGTTGAGGGCATAACGTAATCTCGGTGAGACCGATTACAGAAACTCGGTGAGACCGATTTTGGTAATAAGCTAACCAGAGATTTGGTCAGGTAAACTCGGTGGGAACGATCGCTCATTTCGGTGAGACCGAAATGTTACAAAAGGGAACCAGAGAGTTTACATTGCAGTTTCGGTGGGACCGATCGCAAGTTTCAGTGAGACCAAAAATATTGCAATAGGCAACAGAGAGTTTGCAATCCCATCGGTGAGACCGAGATCCCTATCGGTGAGACCGATTTGCCTAGGGTTTGTGGTAGTGGCTATGACATTTGAAACTCGATGGCGCCGGATAAGAAGAATTGGTGGGTCCGAGTTTGACTTTTGGTTTAGGTCATATGTGGATGTGAGAAAGTAGTTGAGGGCTTTGGAGCATATCACTAAGCATTTGAGCAAGAGCCTCATTAAGCAACACCACATCCCTCCTTGATAGTATTGGCTTTTCCTATAGACTCAAT
This sequence comes from Triticum dicoccoides, assembly GCF_002162155.2. NCBI lineage: Eukaryota > Viridiplantae > Streptophyta > Magnoliopsida > Poales > Poaceae > Triticum > Triticum dicoccoides. The sequence goes on from NC_041388.1 coordinate 272,229,512, forward strand.
GTGATCTTGGATCACTAAAATGGAAAATGTAGAGTCTTGAGCTTTGAGCTTGAGCCAATCCTTTGTCCTTAGCATCTTGAATGGGTTTCACATCCTCTAGTCCATGCCACTTCACTGTAGAACTTATCTGAAACATACTAGATAAAAATGTTAGTCCAACAAGAGATATGTTAACATTAATTACCAAAACCACCTAGGGAGCACTTGTGCTTTCAATCTCCCCCTTTTTGGTAGTTGATGACAACATACATCAAAACTTTAGATCAAGATATTAAGAGTAGTAAGTAAAGCTTTGGAAAGACATGTTACTTGCATAGGCTCCCCCTACATGTATGCAATCATGTGAATATGGAATATAGGAGCATGTGAATGCATAAACATGACAGAGTAAGCAATGTGTTACATGTATCTTGGCTATATGCATCAGAGCAAATGATGAAAATATGAGAAATGTACCTTCATGCTCATGAATCCTTCTTGCAAACAGTATGTACATCAGCAAGAAATTCTCATTCACATGACTGTGATGCATATACTTACCTTGTGGTCGTGAGTTGGCTTAGGATGGGATGAACCTGCATAAACAAGGTTAGATAACACAGATACACCTACTGGCCAGAGCAAACAAGATAAACCATAAGAGTACCAAGACTGGGATGACATGTAGAGTGAGTACTAAGTACCACATTGGATAAAGACATGTCCCCAAAGGTAAAGATGTGCAATAAATTCAAGGATTTCCTTCCCTTAGATGTCTTGCTCCCCCTGAATCTAACATGGGATATTGGGAGAAGATAGGGAACAGAAAATCAGAGCTCAAAGGAAATTAACAGAGCTAATGCAATCGAGCAAATATGAACATGTCTTTTCCCCTCTTGAAGACATGTGACTTCTTTCCTCTTGAACACCAAGCATCTGGGGTCTCTTTCTTCCCTAGAGTAATCTCTCCCCCTATAGATATGGTTAAGCTTTGATGTGATGATCTCTCTCTCTCCCCTTTGACATCAATTTCCAAGAAGGGTTCTTCTGGAATTTTTTTTCATGATGGGTTTGATCCTTGAGTCACAGAACAAAGCAGCAATTTGAGTACGATGCTGGTCGAGGACAAGATTCATTGAGTGAAGCCGGATCAAAAAGAATTCAGAAACAAGTGGCAAGATGTTTTTCCTGTAGTGAAATCGGTAGCACCGAGTTTGGTGTTTCGGTGGCACCGAAAGGGTTCGGTTGGACCGAAGTAAACAGCTCGATGTGATCGAGTTCATCACAGAGAAAACACTTGTCACCTCAGCTCACTAGGCAAGTAAGATCTCACAAGGATTTGCAAGGAATTTTAATGCAGAAGATGCAAAACAGAAAATAAAAGAGAAGAAACTAAAAGGAATCTAGATGAAGTTTTTTTAGTGTAAAAGGGAAACAAATATGCATGAGACAAATGCAAGAGAACAGAAAAGAACACAAGAGAACTTCATCTAGAATTGGGCGGTGACAAAGTCACCTATGTTAGAGTATATTGACTTAGGAGTCAAGTGAGATCACTTGATCTTTGGTCATACCCATCGTTTAAGCTCAAAATGGGGTTACCATTTTTCGTTAAAGCATCTTGATGTATTTACATCTTGTTGAGTTGCTTTATCTCATGACTTGGAGTAAAGCTTCTCTAAGATGGAATAACATACCTTGGGTGGTGGTGTTGATCATGATCATGTAGTTGAACTTGTGTGGGTTTCTCAAGGTTGATGTAACTCATAAAGAGTTGGGAGCACCACTTGGAGTTTGAGTTCATCTACCTACATGGGTTAGTTCTTGCAAGGAAGAGCACTTGTGTATCCAAAATGACAATCATGATAGAATTTGTCAAAGGATATATTTGAATGGTTGCGTGCTTCCTTGTCTTCATCCACCATTGTGTATCGACTTGGTGAAAAAGAAATTGCTTAAGATGGGAGTGAGTTGCAATCTCATAGATTTTGATTCATTCAAGTACCTACACAGGTTAGATAGCATGCAAGGTGCAAATATATCCAAGACATAAGATAGTCAATATAAGAGAAATATCAAGGATTAGACATAGGCTCATGCCTTGCATGTATTGCGTGGAGTTCCTACTCCAAGTTTGAAGCATCAATGATGTTCAATTCGCCTCTTAACCTGCAAAACACTTTCTCATCAAGTGGTTTGGTAAATATATCCGCTAATTGCTTATCGGTGCGAACATGCTTAAGATTAATGTCCCCTTTGGCAACATGATCTCGAATGAAATGATGACGAACTTCAATATGCTTAGTTCGAGAATGTTGCACGAGATTGTGAGCAATCTTAATAGCACTTTCATTGTCACATAGCAATGGAACATGTTTCACATTGATCCCATAATTTTTAAGAGTTTGGCTCATCCAAAGTAATTGAGCACAACATGATCCAGCGGCAATGTATTCCGCTTCGGCGGTGGATAAGGATACCGAGTTTTGTTTCTTGGAGGACCAAGAGACGAGAGATCTACCAAGAAATTGACAAGTACCCGAAGTGGACTTTCTATCAACCTTGTCACTGGCATAGTCCGAATCGGAGTATCCAACAAGATCAAAGGAAGCCCTCTTTGGATACCAAATGCCAAAATTTGGTGTATGGATTAAGTATCTCACTATCCTTTTCACGACCTTAAGATGACATTCTTTAGGAGCAGCTTGATATTGTGCACACATGCACACACTTAGCATCATATCGGGACGTGAAGCACATAGATATAACAATGAACCAATCATAGAGCGATAAACCTTTTGATCAACCGGTTCACCATCTTTGGTCAAATCAAGATGTCCACTAGTAGGCATGGGTGTAGTCATACCTTTGGATTCTTGCATATTGAAATTCTTGAATAAGTCCTTGGTGTACTTCGTTTGAGATACAAAGGTGCCTTCCTTAGTTTGCTTGATTCGCAAACCGAGAGAGAATTTGAGTTCACTCATCATTGACATCTCAAACTTCTTCGACATTAGCTTTCCAAACTTTTCACTAAAATGAGGGTTAGTTGATCCAAATATAATATCATCGACATAAATTTGGCATACAAATAGTTCTCCATTAACCTTTTTAGTAAAAAGAGTAGAATCTATTTTTCCAATCTCAAACCCTTTTTCAATAAGGAACTTGGTCAAGCATTTATACCATGCTCTAGGGGCTTGTTTAAGACCATAAAGAGCTTTGTGAGGTTTGTAAACATGATTAGGTTTCTTAGGATTGACAAATCCGGGAGGTTGCTTAACATAAACTTCCTCCTCAATTTCACCATTTAGAAAATCACTTTTAATGTCCATTTGGTATAAGGTGATATCATGATGATTAGCATAGGCAAGTAAAATGCGAATGGACTCAAGTCTAGCAACGGGGGCATATGTCTCACCATAGTCCATACCTTTGACTTGAGTGTAGCCTTGGGCGACTAGGCGTGCTTTGTTGCGGACAACTTGACTATCTTAATCTTGCTTGTTGCGAAACACCCATTTGTTATCAATGATGTTGTGGTTGTTGTCGGGCTTTTCAACCAATGTCCACACTTGATTTCTCTCAAAGTTGTGTAGCTCTTCATGAATAGCGTTTATCCAATCTGGATCTTCCAATGCTTCTTCAACCTTCATAGGTTCAATGCGAGAGATGAATGAATAATGTTCACAAAAGTTAGCTAAACGAGTTTTAGAGCGAGTGATTCTTCCGGTTTGGATATCATTGTAGATTTGCTCGACGGGATGATCTTTGGTGATTCTTGATCGAACTCTTGAAAGCTTATGCTTGGATCTTGGTTGAACATCTTCTTCATCTTGTTCTTCCTCTTGGCCTTCTTCGTTGTTGACGTTGTCATTCTCTTGTCGTGGTGGAGAAGGAGGTTGTTGGCATTCATCTTGATGCACTTCCTCGTTTTCTTCATCTTGATGTGTCCCACTTGTGGATGCTTCCGTATCAACTCTTGGTTCACCTTGTCGTGAGGTAGAAGCTTCCACTTGGATGGACGAGGTACTCTCCTTCACCTCCGTTGGACGAATCTTGCCAATAGACAAGTCTTGGATTGCTTCCGAAGGGTCTTTGTCTCCTACATCAATTGGCAATTGGTCATTCATCAAACTTCACATCTACCGTCTCTTCAACCTTTCGGGTGAAATTGTTGTAGACACGGTAAGTGTGAGAGTTTGAGCCATAACCAAGTAGGAAACCTTCATGAGATTTGGGAGCAAATTTAGAACGACGATGCTTATCAAGAATGTAACACTTTGAGCCAAATACTCGAAAGAATCCAACTTGGGGTTTGTTACCGGTGAGGAGCTCGTATGCTGTCTTGCCGAGTAGCTTGTGAAGATACAAGCGATTTGTTGCATCACAAGCTGTCTCAACTGCTTCCTCCCAAAAGTGCTTTGGCGTCTTGTACTCATCAAGCATCGTTCTCTCCATTTCGATGAGCGTCCGGTTCTTCCTCTCAACGATTCCATTTTGTTGAGGTGTGTACGTAGCCGAGAACTCATGTGAAATCCCTTCTTCGTCAAGAAAGGTATCCACATTTGCGTTCCGTTGTCGCTTCAAACCTTCTTGATCTTTATGTCAAATTGATTTTGGGCCTTCCTAGCGAAGTTTTTGAAGATCTTTTGGACCTGCGATTTGTCATCAAGAAAGAACACCCACGTAAATCTTGAAAAATCATCAACTATGACTAGTCCAAATGAGTTACCACCGAGACTCTTGTAGGCATTCGGACCAAAGAGATCCATGTGAAGTAGCTCGAGTGGTCTTCTCGTGGTCATGATGTTCTTCGCGCGATGACTTCCTCCAACTTGTTTCCCTGCCTGACAAGCACTACAAAGTCTATCCTTGTCAAATATAACATCTTTTACTCCAAGGATATGATCACCTCTAATAAGCTTGTCAAGGTTTCGCATACCAACATGACCTAATTGTCTATGCCATAACCAACCTTTAGAAGATTTAGCAATTAAGCAAGTTCTAGGTTGAGCCTTTTTTAGTGAAATCAACAATGTAAAGATCACCTCTACGTATTCCGGTAAAGACCATTTTACGATTGTCTCTACGGAACACCTAGCAATCTACTTCAGTGAATAAGACATTGAACCCGAAATTAGCAAGTCTAGATACTGAAAGTAAATTTTACCCAAGAGATTCAACGAGCATGATATTTTGTATGGAGCTATCATGTGAGATGGCCACCTTACCTAGGCCAACCACCTTACCCTTTGAGTTATCACCAAAGGTGACATATTTTCGAGGGCTGTTGTTTTCAGCAAGCTCACGGAACATATCTTTATCTCCGGTCATATGATAAGTACATCCACTATCAAGAACCCATTCCTTTCCTCTAGACATGTAGCCGCGAAGATTTGCCATAAGACCAAAGTGTCTCATTGCATCATTAAGATCATAGTCACTATCATTGACGGTGTCCTGGACTAGGGGGTACTCACCACGTCATCTCCCGATCTGTTAGATTGGGCCGAGGACCCCCATGGCCGTATACTCATAGGCCAGTTCGGACAGTTGCCGCATACATGGAAGATTCCACAAGACTTGGTGATCAAAACAAGGACTCCTCCCCACCGGCGTATTCGGCTAGGACTCTTGTTATCCTAGGCCTCTGGTACATTATATAAACCGAGGCCAGGCTAGTCGATAGACAACATACAATCATACCATAGGCTACCTTCTAGGGTTTAGCCTCTCTGATCTCGTGGTAGATCTACTCTTGTACTATCCATATCATCAATATTAATCAAGCAGGACGTAGGGTTTTACCTCCATCAAGAGGGCCCGAACCTGGGTAAAACATTGTGTCCCCAGCCTCCTGTTACCATCCGCCTTAGACGCACAATTCGGGACCCCCTCTACCCGAGATCCGCCGGTTTTGACACCGACATTGGTGCTTTCATTGAGAGTTCCGGTGTGTGTTCGGCAAAAGGTTGATGGCTCGCCTGCAGATCAACTGCGACTTCGACATCTTCGTCACCAGCTCGACTGGTCACCTTGGTTCGACCAAGGACTGCGCCCTACCTTCGATCATCATGTTCGGATGAGGACCTTTATAAACATCAACTCCGATCTCTATCAAGATCATGGAGGAATCATCCAGGGAGCCCGGGGGCTCAACGTCAACATTGCCCTCGGGCGACCGTGCTGTTTTTCTGGACAGCAAACTTGTGTCCGCCGCCACCGCCTCCTCAAGTGTCTTTTTAACGATTGCTTCAGTGTAATTGTGCAGAATTGAGTCTACAACAACCTTGGAAAATTTCGTCGAGTTCCGATGGAGGAATCTCTGACAATCCACGATATACCGGAGCCCTGTCAAATCTGGACGGGAATCTGGACGAGTTTAGGGCGTGGTTTCCAGCTTCTAGCTCGGACGTCCTTTGCAAACTCCAACCGTTGATCAGCTGCGGAATTCCTATATCTACCACCTCTCAAAATTTCAGCTCGATCCGACCGTCCAAACTCCGGGAACCTTCCGATTAGTGCATCACTTTCCGGATCCATTTTCTGCGCGAAAACGAATCCGACCCGAGTTCGTCTTTTTTATGAACGGGATTTCGGACATCCATTTTGAAGGAAGTTTTGTATGGAGTATTGTGTTTTGTTCCCGAACACATCCCACCAACTTTAAGATCTTTTGAACATGATCTTCAACATTATGATGGTGTCAAACCAGTCCGGCAATATTGCTCCACGGCTGCCGACTTGCACTAGACACGTCGTCACTTTGTTGAGCAGAGCTCAACTTCTTCGGATCATCATCTCGGCAAGCCGAACAAGAGTCCGGGAACACGAAGGATAAATCATCACCAACATCGCCGCCCCACGGATTACACGGAGCGGGCATACCGGCATCGCCGCACGGTCGCTTCATCAAGCCGACATCGACCACGTCACGACCTGCATCGGCAGGGCCGCACTATTGCTTCTTCAAGCTGGTGTCCATCACGCCGACCTACTTCGACTCTTCAGCTGACATCGAGGCTTCGACATCTCGGCTGGACCGGGGGCTTCGCCATCTCTTCATCAACCTACTCTGGACACTTCAGCATCACTAGCCGACCAGCTCCGTCATGTTAGCTGGACCGAGGGCTTTGCCTCGGCGAGCCAACCTTTGCCAGCATTGCCATGCTGTCGTTTTATTGCCCATCAGGCAATGGGTGTGCAGATTGAGTCCCAATTTTGGAAATCACCTTCCTTCGGATTGCTACAACAAATAAACCAGGTGCTATTAATCCCAGTATTTTTTTGCTTGTTTGGGTTCATTTTTCCCAAGGAATTATTACTCTGACTTGTCCATCATATGTACACAGGTCTATCAAATGGTGGCCGCATTAACGACCGTCGCATGGTGGTTCGGTCAGTCTCCGTACATAGTCCGGCGAATGCCGCATCCGGAACTCGGACCGACCTGTGAATTCAGGCTTTGCCACGCCTTTACCGCATCATGCCGACGCCCTGCATCGACATTGACTTCGGCGCCAGGCCATATTTATTTTATTACTCACTTTGCATAAATTATTTATTATGCAACATTTTTTTATTATCATTATTATTATTATCTCCGGTTTGCACTATTTTTTGTGCACAGGAAAATGATCCGGGTTGGGCAGTATCATCAACTCAGCGTACTGACATACCACGCCACCTCGGCTAGACGGGGGGGCTTCGTCAAACACTTCATTACCCCATGCCTGGGACTTCGGCATCACTCTGCCGGCCTGCATTGACCATGTTATGTCACCACTTCGGCATGTCAAGCTCTCCGCTCCGCCACCTCGGGACCGGCTTGGGGGATGAAACCTTGTCCCGCTTCAAGCTCGCATCGCGTCATCAATGCCGAACACATTAACTAGCTAAGTCGCTTTCATGCTCAAAAGTTTTAATTTTTAACTTGTGTTCGGTTCGACCAAGCATTATACTTTTTTGGAAAAAGTTGCTTGTAAAAAATCTCCTTGTCAAAACTTTGTTTGTGACATGCAAATTCAAATACCCCGTTTATTTGGGGGCTCCCTTGACAGAGCTTTTCCTCTTGCATATGATTATACTTGTACGGCTTCGTTCCTTGTTCGTGTATTACGCCACAATATGCACCATATTGACATAAGCGATTTGCAAGCTGGGTTGCCTGGCTTCTGTGATTACCCCTACGTTCCCGATTGTTCGGCTAGGGAGTAAAGGGAGCACCTCTGCGATTGTCACGACCGGCTCATCCGAGCTCTGACCTCAGACTGGGTGAAGCCGAAAGCTAGCGCTCTTGTTGTTTTCAATCATGGTCGGCACACAAGGGAACTCATGAGTACAAAAAATCTATTGCACAAGTCTCATAGTAATAATGAGCACCGAAGAAAGGTATCGGTGGGGGTACTATTTTCTTCTAAGATGCTTCTTACACTTTGTTAGTAATATAGCATAAGTTCCCTGAGCGCACTTTGTCTGTTACAGCCTTATGGCCTGATTGCCTGGTCATCGGAAACACCGTCGATACTCTTGACAGGCAGAGTACATGACACTTTTCGGCCCTTGGCCGAAGAGGGAGAAGCCGACGGTCGGTTAAGACGCGTTTAAAGTTCGGGTGAACACAAATATGATACAAGTACTTCGGTACATACAATCATTATACATAAAATTCTTACCCAAGTCACTTGGGGGCTCTTAAAATTTATATATGAGCTGTAAATGTGTTTTCTTCTTGGTCGTTGTCAAAACACGACAGAAGCACAATTTTTTATTTCTCTTCCAATTTTCGGATTGGCACCGAACACTTGATCTTGTTCGGACGTCATGTTTTTACTGACGTTTTTTTGGTTTTTCAAGCTTTTGGCACTTTTAAACTATTTGTGTGTTTTCAGCACAAGTCTCGCAGTGCAACGCCAAACACCTTTAGAGATTCGGCAAAAACATTCTCGGATATTGCTATATATGCATCGGTGTCGAATTGTGTCTTCGGTCAATAGTTGGGTTGCCCGGCTCCTGCGCTTGCCTCCTACGTTCCGCTCTGTTCGGCTAGGTGTGCAAAGGGAGAACCACTGCGATTGTGCTTCCAGCTCACTTGGTTAAGCACCTCAGTGGAGAAAGCCGAAAACTGACTGTCACAATAAGCGTAAACTGGCCAGCAATCTGATGACTGTATTAAATGAAGGGCCATTCATAACATTGGCCAAAGTGTTTACGGCTTGACCTCGATTGTCGCCGAACACTACCGGGGGCTAGTAACTGGCCTCCCAAACTAAATTCCTCAATATTTTGCTCTTACATTAGAGCTAAGGTTTCATGATCATGCTTAGCATGACAACCCAAAGAAAGGGATCGATAGCGGGACTATTTTCTTTGGAAGACATTTCTTATGTTAAACAGTAATATAAAATATCTCTCTGCGTACCTTTGTTTATAAAACCGTATGGCCAGATTGCCTTGTTTGTCGTAAATCTTTACCCTCATAAAGGCTTTATAAAGTAAGACAAACACTCCTCGGCTACCGGCCGAGGACGTGGAAGCCGATGGTCGGTCAACAAAGTTTTGTACAATGCGGATCCGAGCATTAAATTACGTAAAGTACTTGGATACATAGAGTCATTACACATAATTTGTGATTTTAATATGGATTTCGATCCTTAATTTGGCCACTCGTGCCTGCATTAAGGCTCGGGGGCTACTGGGCTTCGGGCTTATTATTTAAAAATATTAAAGGGGCACATCGATCCCCTGATCTGGTGTTGCCACCCGACCAGTTTCTCGGGGGCTACTGCATTGCCTGTCCAATGCAGAAATTTTTAAGTGCAATACAGTTGCCGAGGAGATTTTGATCCTCAGGTTGGTCGGCCGCACCCAACCTGAGTCTCGAGGACTGAGCATGCCGCTTTTTGTGTCCCGAAGTATTCTGCCAAGCTAGGACTTGACCCTCAGGCCGATTTTGCAAATCAACCTGAGTCTTAGCGGCTACTGGGATCAGCGGTCTTACGTCATCCTTCAGGTGCATCTCGGGTTTTAAACCGATACACACCTTGAGGGCTACTAGCTATATATCTCGGCAGAGAATAAATTGCACCAACCAAAAATATTGACAGAAAATCGGCCCACAGTCGGGGTGGTGCGCCACCTCGGAAGCAGTCCGGCATAAAGCTCGGGCGCTAGTGGCTGGCTCCATAGAGGGCATTTCCGGCATTAAGCTCGGCTAAACTCCTTCAACTTTTTTGAACCCAGGTGGTATGACACCTCGGATATAGTCCAGCGTTGGAGCTTGGACACAGTCCGGCGTTGGAGCTCAGATATATTTCGGCGTTGGAGCTCGGATACAGTTCGGCGTTGGAGCTCGAAAGCAGTCCGGCATTGGTGCTCGACTGCAAAAAATACCTCGAATGCAGTCCGGCCTTAGAACTCGGACGCAAGAGGACACTGCCTCCCAGGAACAACTTCAAACCCGAGGTGTGGCATAAAAATAACAAGGCATTGATAAAGGCCAGATACTTAAAGGGGCTCCTCGGATACCCGACGTGTAAACTCGTCGAATGCATTTCGGCAATCCACAAGATCGAAGATGAAAAGATTTGTTGAACCAGTTTTCAAGACCGACAACCGAAGATGAAGAACAGTTCGGAAGAATCGAGGAGCGCCCCTAACTTGAGACTGGTTCAGGGGGCTACTGACGGTGTCCTGGACTAGGGGGTACTCACCACGTCATCTCCCGATCTGTTAGATTGGGCCGAGGACCCCCATGGCCGTATACTCATGGGCCAGTTCGGACAGTTGCCGCATACATGGAAGATTCCACAAGACTTGGTGATCAAGACAAGGACGCCTCCCCACTGGCGTATTCTGCTAGGACTCTTGTTATCCTAGGCCTCTGGTACATTATATAAACCGAGGCCAGGCTAGTCGATAGACAACATACAATCATACCATAGGCTAGCTTCTAGGGTTTAGCCTCTCTGATCTCGTGATAGATCTACTCTTGTACTATCCATATCATCAATATTAATCAAGCAGGGCGTAGGGTTTTACCTCCATCAAGAGGGCCCAAACCTGGGTAAAACATTGTGTCCCCTGCCTCCTGTTACCATCTGCCTTAGACGCACAGTTCGGGACCCCTACCCGAGATCCGCCGGTTTTGACACCGACAATCATCATCATCAGAGTATCCATGTATCCATGTTCAACATCATCTTGTGATTGATCAATTCCTAGAGAGGGTAATTCATTAGATAAATGATCATTTCTATAGTTATCTTTATGAATTCTAATTGCTCTGGAAATGATATTGCTAATGATTCCAACATCTCCTTTGGCACTAGTAAGATTAGTAAGCTCAAATAAGCAATCACCAAATTTGGGATCATTGGAACTCATCTTAATCAAGGCAATAGATTTATGGAGGATTTCATCTAGATCTTTCAAGGAATAATTTGGAAAGCATTCCTCAAGAAATCTCCATATAGTGTAGGCACAATCAAGAGTAGGCAAACATTCAATCAAGTTTCTAGGCAAGCCTCTAGTGATAAGATTAACAGTTCTAAGGTTGTGGATCATGTCAATAGACTCATCAAGGGTAGGATGCAAAGGACCAACATGAGGTGCACAAGGGCTAGTAATGTACTTGTTCAAATAATATTCATTGAAAATCTCAATCATTTCATTTTTCCACTCATGAAAATATTCTCTATCAAGAATAGGCACTCTATATCTAAGACTCCCCAAAGAAGACTCATCCATCTTCCTCCAATGGTGATTAAACCAAGGCAATGGAGACCAACGCTCTGATACCAATTGAAAGGATCGAGAAGAGTTGTCTAGAGTGGGGGTGATTAGACACTAGGTGCTAAAAGTTGCAGTTTCTAAATTCTTTAGGTTGAAGTGGATTTTTGGCACAAGTTTAACAAACACAATACATATCAAGCATGCATGCAAAGAGTATATGAGCAGCGGAAAGTAAAGCATGCAACTTGCAAGAATGTAAAGGGAAGGGTTTGGAAGATTCAAACGCAATTGGAGACACGGAGATTTTTGAGATGTGGTTCCGATAGGTGGTGCTATCATGCATCCACGTCGATGGAGACTTCAACCCACGAAGGGTAACGGTTGCGCGAGTCCACGGAGGGCTCCACCCACGAAGGGTCCACGAAGAAGCAACCTTGTCTATCCCACCATGGCCATCGCCCACGAAGGACTTGCCTCACTAGCGGTAGATCTTCACGAAGTAGGCAATCTCCTTGCCCTTACAAACTCCTTGGTTCAACTCCACAATCTTGTTGGAGGCTCCCAAGTGACACCTAGCCAATCTAGGAGACACCACTCTTCAAGAAGTAACAAATGGTGTGTTGATGATGAACTCCTTGCTCTTGTGCTTCAAATGATAGTCTCCCCAACACTCAACTCTCTCTCACAGGATATGGATTTGGTGGAAAGAAGATTTGAGTGGAAAGCAACTTGGGGAAGGCTAGAGATCAAGATTCATATGGTAGGAATGGAATATCTTGGTCTCAACACAAGTGTAGGTGGTTCTCTCTCAGAAAATATAGGTTCGAAGTGTAGGTTTGTTCTGATGGCTCTCTCCACGAATGAAGAGGTGGTGGAGGGGTATATATAGCCTCCACACAAAATCTAACCGTTACACATAACTTCCCAAACTTGGTGGGACCGAATGGTTAAACTCGGTCTGACCGATTTAGCAAAGCTAGTGACCGTTAGGGTTTTTGGTGGGACCGACATGCAACTTGGTAGGACCGATATGATTAGGGTTAGGGCATAACGTAATCTCGGTGAGACCGATTACACAAACTCGGTGAGACCGATTTTGGTAATAAGCTAACCAGAGAGTTGGTCAGGTAAACTCGATGGGACCGATCGCTCATTTCGGTGAGACCGAAATGTTACAAAAGGGAACCAGAGAGTTTACATTGCAGTTTCGGTGGGACCGATCGCAAGTTTCGGTGAGACCGAAAGTATTGCAATAGGCAACAGAGAGTTTGCAATCCCATCGGTGAGACCGAGATCCCTATCGGTGAGACCGATTTGCCTAGGGTTTGTGGTAGTGGCTATGACATTTGAAACTCGATGGCGCCGGATAAGAAGAATCGGTGGGTCCGAGTTTGACTTTTGGTTTAGGTCATATGTGGATGTGAGAAAGTAGTTGAGGGCTTTGGAGCATATCACTAAGCATTTGAGCAAGAGCCTCATTAAGCAACACCTCATCCCTCCTTGATAGTATTGGCTTTTCCTATAGACTCAATGTGATCTTGGATCACTAAAATGGAAAATGTAGAGTCTTGAGCTTTGAGCTTGAGCCAATCCTTTGTCCTTAGCATCTTGAAGGGGTTTCACATCCTCTAGTCCATGCCACTTCACTGTTGAACTTATCTGAAACATACTAGATAAAAATGTTAGTCCAACAAGAGATATGTTGATATTAATTACCAAAAGCACCTAGGGAGTACTTGTGCTTTCACTCGCTATGTTGGTCCAGGCCTAAGGGAAAAATTGATAGGGGAGCTTAGACTTCTATCTCACGGCACGCTAGTAAAGGTTATGCCTTGAGAGCGTGAAAAAACTTAGTGAATAGGCCTCGCGCTTTGAGCTAAGCCCATGATCCTCGGTCATAGGCGGCGGCGTCTCGCCGACCTTGAAGAGCACTTTCCAGATATCCTCGTGCGTTGTGTCGGAGAACTCTAGCAGTGTCTGGTGCTTGGCCATATCGAATTCCCACAAATGGCAGGTCCGGTGTTGGCACGGGAGGATCCGGCGGATGAGCATAACCTGAATCACATTGAAAAGCTTGATCTTTTTGGATATCAAGTTCTGGACACACGTCTGGAGTCATGTCTGCTCGCTCAGAGAACCCCCAGGTTAGGCCCTTCTTTTGCCAGGAGGTGAGCCGCATCGGGACTCCAGATCAGAATTCGGGGGCCGCCTTCCAGTTGGTGTCACGTGGCTCAGTGATATAGAACCACCCTGATTGCCACCCATTCACCATCTCCACGAAAGAACCTTCGAGCCAGGTGACCTTGGGCATCTTGCCCAACATGGCTCCTCTGCACTCTACCTGTTGGCCGTTCACCACCTTCGGCTTCACATTGAGGGTCTTCAGCCATAGGCCGAAGTGAGGTGGATGCGGAGAAAGGCCTCACACACGACTCTAAATGTCGAGATGTTGAGGATAATGTTGGGGGCTAGATCGTGAAAGTCTAAACCATAATAAAACAGCAGTCCACGGACAAATGGGTGGAGAGGGAATCCTAGCCCAGGGACAAAATGCGTGAGGAACACCACTCTTTCATGAGGCTCGGGGGTGGGGATGATCTGTCCTTCGGCTGGGGGTCGGTGAACGATATCCTTGGCCAAGTATCCGTCCTCCCAAAGTTCTTGATATCTTTCTTCTTAACGGAGGAGGCCATCCACTTACCGCCGGCTCCAGATCCGGACATGGTTGGGTGTTTGTTTGAGTGGGAACAGATGAGAACTTTGGCGTTGGAGCTCAAGAGCGGAGAGGTAGGAAGAGAGCGTGGGAGAAGAAAGGGGAATCTTATCTCCTTATAGGAATGGCGAATATCGAACGCCCCCTCACTTGCCTTAAAATTTGCCTACTCCCAAGGGCTGTGTAAACGGCATGGTTGGGTTACCCACACCCGTATTCATGAGAATCCCGTAATAAGGGGGCACGATCTCTGCTTTGACAAGACGTGCCAATGACAACCGCGTCTCGGGACGTGGGGCGAAAAATGGTTCGAAATTATGACCGGACAGGCGTGACGTCACATTACTAAAGTTGTTAGCAGATAGAGCTCGTGTAAAAATATATTCTCTCTATGGTTGCATATGGTGCGTGTAACAGGTCCGGATACTATCATCGCAATCGAAGACTATTTGGAACTTCGGATAATGGGGAACTCGCCTTGCAATGCCGAAGACAATCTGCGCACCGGACTCCTCGTCACTGAAGCCAGGTTCAGGGGCTACTGGGGGAGTCCTGGACTATGGGGTCCTTGGACGTCCTGCCTGTTATCCATGGGCCGGACTAATGGGCTGAGAAGACATGAAGGCCGAAGACCGTACCCATGTCTGGATTGGACTCTCCTTGGCGTGGAAGGCAAGCTTGGCGACCGACTATGAAGATTCCTTCTTATGTAACCGACTCTATGTAACCGTAGATCCCCCCGGTGCCTATATTAACCAGAGGGGTTAGTCCGGAAAGGACACATTCATTACCATAGTCATACAGGTTAGACTCCTAGGGTTTAGCCATTACGATCTCGTGGTGTAACATCCCAAATTTTCAATTTGGAATGTTATACGTAGATCATCATGCATATCATATTTTCTTGCATTTTGTCCGATCCTAGAAATTTCACGCAACTCAAGGACCCACGGAGAGAGTTGGAGATTTCGTTATTTTCATATTTGAGTTCTCTCAAATTTTGAAAAGAGGATCATTTGATTTATTTATTTTATCTTCAATTATTTTTCCGGTGTCAAAATATATGAGAGAGGGAATAATATGACTTTCCCAAAATTAGGAAAAATGAAGATTTAGTAAATAGATCGATTTTGGTTTTGCCGGTGTTTATTCGCATTTTATTTGGATAGGGAAAAATGCGCGTTTTCAAAAATTGCATTTTAGGTCCGGAGAAAAGTTTATTTTGTTCGGCTCATTTTTAGGAGTCGGGGAAAATTTACTTTAGATTTTTCGGAGTTCGTTTAGATCTCTTTTTGTTTTTTTCTCTGCGCGCTGAACCGTTTATATAAAAAAAACTAGAGCAGGCCGGCCAGGCCAAGGCCCAGCCGGGCCGAAGGCCACCGCGCCCCAGGCCACCGTGCGCCTAGCGCCAGGCGCCAGGGAGCCGGCGCCGCCGCCTCTTGCTCTACAAATCCTTTTAGGATTCTAGGGTAGCCCTTGCCCCTTTTTCCTTTGTTTCGTTATTCCTAGTCCTACTCCGTTTATTTTTCCTATTCCTAGTCTAATTCCTTGCCCTCTACCCCAAGTAAACCCCTCCCCTCCCCAATATAAATACCC
>NC_041388.1:272246112-272255921 GCF_002162155.2 Triticum dicoccoides
TCAAAGCCCCTCTCCTCCACACCACACCTTGCCACCCCACGCCACGCCGCCGCACCACCTCACCCCACGCCGCGCCCTAAGCCACCGCCTCACCCGCGCCGCCGCCGCCCCACGCCCACGCCGCCGGAGCCCCTCACCGGAGACCTCGCCGAGGTTGCCCCGCGTCTCTTTTCTCGGATCGTTTTCTTCTAATCGTTCCGATTCTTTTCTTCTCTAAACCGTTCCGGTTTTCTAGATCGGTTTTTCGTTCGGTTTTTCTTCTCCGAAACCCTAGATCGGATTTGTTTTCTTCTCCGATTTAGTTGTCTTTGGACCGTTCGCCGGACCGTTCGTCCTAACGAACGTGATCACCGGATTTTTCTAGGTTAACGACATCCGTTCGTTTAACCGTTCTTCTTTTTCTTTTCGTCGGATTTATTCCGCGATCGCGATCTTAGATCCGATCTTCTTTCTAGTTTTTCTTTTCGCTCGTTTATCGGAATCAGGTGATTCAAGCGCCTGGAGTTTCGTCTCGAAACCGCCATTCTGTCTAATCAACTTAAACAAGTTTTTGCCCCGGTAAAATTTGACCTAGTTTCAACTTGCTAGAACCGAGTTGTTCTCTTTTGCCGTTTGTTTCTTTGTTCGTTTCGTTCTTTCTTTTCAACCGGAGTTCTTAAGTTGAACTACCTGGTTCGTTCTCTCGTTCGAGTTTTACCTATGCATTAGATGGGTACTTATTATATGCTTGTTGTTTGTCTGCGATAGATTACCCAGATTGCGCCGCTTGTTACTTCGAAACCCTAGGACTCGCGGATCATCAGCAAGGCAAGTAACACTTTGATCATACCTTTTCTACAACCCATGTTTTATTGCATTAGATCAATCCTCACACATTGCATGATTAGGATCTAATTAAACTGTGGGATGGGAAGTAGATGAGGTAGTACCTATTACCTGTATTATTATCAAACCCTTGGGAGTTACTTCTACGTTTGCTTATTACGCCATGCTATGCTAGTAGACGTGGATTGGGTGAGTGATATCCATGACAGATGTGAGTTTATTAATTTTTAATGGTTTATCTAAGGTGGCAACTTAAACACACATCTGGGTGGATTGAGGCACCTGATGTCTATCAGGACTTGCCTATTTTTTTTGGACCGCCACCCAGGCTCAAAGGGATCATAAGATCTTTCATGCTAGAAACTTCCGTGTGCAGCCACAAGCCATTATGGGCTCTGGCATAGTTGACTAAGTTTTGCGAACTCTTACGGGGTGGACTAGCAGATGTAGGGGTTATAGGTGGTACGGTCTACCCCACATGTAAGGTGCTAGCGCTTCTGAAAGACTGTGTCTCGGTCATCCGTCTTCTCAAACACCATGTAGTGCGAGAAAACAAACGGAGGCGATCGAGTCTTGTGGGGAAAAGTGCGCAAACCTCTGCAGAGTGTACAAACTAATCATGATTAGCCGTGTCCCCGGTTATGGACAACTTGAGTATCTAGTACTTGAATATCATTGTGAATCTCAACATGTTACTTCTAATTAATGTTGTTGGGTTTTAATTATTTTTAATTGGGATTGAGAATGCTGTCAACCATTCTCAATGTTTCACAACCACCATGATAGTTAAATAAATTTATTCCTTTGCAGTAGGGAAAAATTGGCTTTACGCAAAACTGTAACCATAGAGCTTTCCACCAGCCAAACATGCATACAGTATAGCTGTTTCATTCCATTACTCTCTATGTGTTACTTTGCCAGCATATTCCATGTGCTGACCCGTTTTCGGGCTGCAACGTTAATGTTGCAGACTTTTCAGACGACGATTGAGGTGTTTTTAGGTCGTGGCCCTATACTCAGTGATGCCGTTGGAGTTGATGGACCCATTTATCTTCCGAGTCTTCCGCTGTTATCGATATTACATGGCCTTCAGCCATATTTATTGTAATAAGTTCTTTTTGAGCCATCGATGTATTAAGTGTGTGATTGCAACTCTGCTATAAATCCTCGATGTACTGTGTGGTGTCGGCATTACTGATCCAGGGATGACACCATAGCATAGTAGACGTGATCCATTCGGGTCAGGTCGCTACAGAGATGGTATCAGAGCACACGCTGACTGTAGGACACGACCACTAAGTTAAAGCCATAGATCACTATTCTCTCCTCATTTTCTAACTCCTCATCTTTTCTACTCTATTAGGATGACGAATGTGAAGATTAAGTACGCTCAACCGGATGAGGGCACACCATTTGGATTTCACCTGAAGGAAGTCCAAGTACCTGAACATTGGATTACCAAGCTTCACGGGAACCTTCAACGCCACTCTGCCTGAAGAGGAGCGCTGGAAGATTCAAGCTCAAGTTCCGGGAAGGACATTCGCACCAATCACGAAGCCCATAGATAGTGTTTTCAATGCACCAACCTGGAGTCTGGGAAAGAGCATGGCAGCTCATATCACCATAGGACGCATTGGAGAAGTTTACCAAGAAGACCTCAAGGACACTATCTACCAGATTTGCGGACGCCGGGATGAACAATGGGAGTTAGTCAGCACCAAGAAGGATAGATCCATTGCATCTTTCATCCAGGAGTTAAACCAGCACATTTGACGCCACGAGAACCAGATGTGCAATGACATGATAGAGTTGAAGAATGCGAAGGCAAGGATCATCGAGCTAGAAGGAGAACTGAAGTCTACACGCAAGGACTACATGGACGAGATCGTAGCTCTAGCAAGGCACAATTGCGATCTTAAGCAGGAGATTGAAGAACTCAAGAGGAAGTTAGCATCCCAGGAGGATGACGAGTACGTCGCATGTCCGGACAACTACATCATCATCGACGACACCGATTCGGATCCAAGTGAACCCGACTTTGAAGACGAAGCTGGAGCAGATATTATGGAGTCTTCCACCGGTTCAAATTTCTAGATGACCACCAGATAGTAGTAGTATTCCCCCATTTAAACACAATATAGTCGAGCACTTTTGCGATAGTTTTAGACCGATTGTAAGCCCTTGTTTGATTGATTGAAGTGATTTTGTGTGCATTGCCTCATGTGCATATGGGTAGTGTTTTCCCTTTAGACCCCTCTATTCTTAATTCTCGTCTTTTCTAAGCCCTCAGATGCCTCCAAGACGTGACAATGGATTTCCACCGGAGCTCACTCAGTTGATCCAGCAGCAGAATCAATTGATGCAGATGTTAGTTCAGAACCAACAGAACAACAACAACAACCCACCACCACCACCACCTGTTGACCACTTAGCCCGTTTCCTTAGGCTGAATCCACCGGTGTTTTCCAGTAGCACCGAGCCAATAGTAGCAGACGATTGGTTCCGTAAGATAGGAAGGGAGTTGACCACTGCAGGATGCATGGATGGTGAGAAAGTGAAGTTTGCCGCACACCAGCTTGACGGACCCGCGGCAGCATGGTGGGAGAATTTCACAGCCACTTACCCAGTTGACACTATCACATGGGATCAGTTTCAGCAAGCTTTCCGCACTGCCCATGTTTCAGCAGGAGCTATGGCCATAAAGAAGCGTGAGTTTCGCAACTTACGCCAAGGAGGAAGGACAGTTGGCCAGTATGTGGAGGAGTTTAGCAAGTTAGCACGTTATGCCCCAGAAGACGTTGCTACGGATGCCAGCAAAGGATTTGGTGGAAATTAAGAATCGGATTAAGGAGTTATTGGATAAAGGTTACATTCTCCCAAGTTCTTCGCCTTGGGGATCACCCGTACTTCTTGTGGAAAAGAAGGATGGATCATTAAGGATGGTTGTAGATTATCGGGGATTGAATGAAGTAACCATCAAGAATAAGTACCCACTGCCAATGATCAATGATCTATTTGATCGGTTGCAAGGAGCTAAAGTGTTTTCCAAGATCGATTTGCGATCAGGGTACCATCAGTTGAAGATTCGAGAGCAGGACATACCTAAGACAGCATTCACCACAAGATATGGACTGTATGAGTATACCGTTATGTCATTTGGATTGACTAACGCACCGGCCTATTTTATGAACCTGATGAACAAAGTGTTTATGGAGTTTTTGGATAAGTTTGTCGTAGTGTTCATTGATGACATCCTAGTTTATTCAAAGGATGAAGAGGAGCATAAGGAACATTTGCGTTTGGTTTTGGAGAAACTAAGGGAACATCAGTTATATGCCAAATTTAGCAAATGTGAGTTTTGGTTGAAGGAAGTAGGATTCCTCGGACACGTTATATCCGGAGAAGGTATAGCAGTTGACCCCACAAAGGTTGAGACCGTAACCGAATGGGAAGCACCAACAACAGTTGGAGAGATCCGGAGTTTTCTTGGACTCGCAGGATACTACCGGAGATTTATTGAGAATTTTTCAAAGATTGCAAAGCCTATGACGGAATTGTTGAAGAAGGATACTAAGTTCAAATGGACTGAGGAGTGTGAGGCTAGTTTTCAGGAGTTGAAGAAACGATTGGTTACCTCACCAGTGTTGATATTGCCAGATCAGACCAAGGATTATGAGGTGTATTGCGAGGCTTCACGTCGAGGACTTGGAGCAGTGCTTATGTAGGAAGGAAGAGTTGTTTCGTATGCTTCACGACAACTGAAGCCTCATGAGTTGAATTATGCCACGCATGATTTGGAGTTAGCAGCCGTAGTGCATGCATTGAAGACGTGGAGACATTTCCTCATTAGAAATCATTGTGAGGTGTACACGGATCATAAGAGTTTGAAGTACATTTTCACGCAGAAGGAGTTGAACCTCAGACAAAGGAGATGGTTGGAGCTCATCAAGGATTTTGACATGAGATTGCATTACCATCCCGGAAAGGCTAATGTAGTAGCTGACGCATTGAGCCGTAAGAGCCATGTCAATACGATAATGACGGGGAAAATACCCGAGGAGTTAGCAGAAAACCTTTGGAACTATTTCCAAACATATCCGAGAGGCTATGTAGCCGCATTGGAGATTCAATCAACATTGATGGATAAGATCAGAGAAGCTCAGAAATCTGACAAAGAGATTGCTGCTATAAAGGAGAAACTTAGCAAAGGAAAAGCAAAGGGATTTCGTGAGGATGAGCACGATACCCTATGGTTTGAGGACCGTGTTTATGTGCCCAATGACTCGGAGATCAGGAAGTTGATTTTGCAGGAGGCACGTGATTCACCTTATTCGATTCACCCAGGGAATACCAAGATGTATTTGGATTTGAAAGAAACATTCTGGTGGACCGGAATGAAGAAGGATATTGCAGCATATGTGGTAGTTTGTGACGTATGTCAGAGAGTAAAGGCAGAGCATCAGAAGCCGGCAGGATTGTTACAACCATTGCCGATACCCAAATGGAAGTGGGATAAGATAGGCATGGATTTTATCACAGGACTACCCAGGACGAAAGCAGGGTATGACTCGATATGGGTAGTAGTTGATCGTTTGACGAAGGTAGCACATTTCATCCCAGTAAAGACCACTTACACCAGTGCTAAGTTGGCAAAGATATACATGACAAGGATCATTTGTTTGCATGGAGTTCCGAGGAGTATCGTATCAGATAACAGTTTCGTTCCATGACAACAGTAACGAAGTTGGAGACCGACAATTCTTTGGACCAGATTTGATTAAGGAGTCTGAACGGAAAGTTAAGTTGATTCGCGATAGGCTCAAGGTAGCCCAGTCCAGGCAGAAGAGCTACGCAGATTCTAAACGCAAGGAGATAGTTTACGAAACCGGAGACAGAGTTTATCTTCGAGTATCCCCACTTCGAGGAGTTAAGCGCTTTGGAGTTAAGGGAAAATTAGCACCGCGTTTCGTTGGACCGTTTAAGATCTTGAAACGTATGGGAGAAGTCACGTATAAGTTGGAATTACCAGAGGGACTGTCAGGAGTTCATGATGTATTTCATGTTTCTCAGTTGAAGAGATGTCACGCCGAGATGGCGGAGGTACCGCTAAGAGATACCGTGCCGCTTGAAGCGATTCAGTTGAAGGACGACTTAACATATGAGGAGAAGCCAGTCAAGATTCTCGATTATGCCAGCAGAGTTACCCGCAGCAAGGTTATCAAGTTTTGCAAAGTTCAGTGGAACCACCATTCAGAGGATGAAGCCACCTGGGAGAGAGAAGAAGATTTGCTCAAGGACCACCCTCACCTATTTTCTAGCCAACCCGAATCTCGAGGGCGAGATTCATCTTAAGGGGGGTAGGTTTGTAACATCCCAAATTTTCAATTTGGAATGTTATACGTAGATCATCATGCATATCATATTTTCTTGCATTTTGGCCGATCCTAGAAATTTCACGCAACTCAAGGACCCACGGAGAGAGTTGGAGATTTCGTTATTTTCATATTTGAGTTCTCTCAAATTTTGAAAAGAGGATCATTTGATTTATTTATTTTATCTTCAATTATTTTTCCGGTGTCAAAATATACGAGAGAGGGAATAATATGAATTTCCCAAATTTAGGAAAAATGAGGATTTAATAAATAGATCAATTTTGGTTTTGCCGGTGTTTATTCGCCTTTTATTTGGATAGGGAAAAATGCGCGTTTTCAAAAATTGCATTTTAGGTCCGGAGAAAAGTTTATTTTGTTCGGCTCATTTTTAGGAGTCGGGGAAAATTTACTTTAGATTTTTCGGAGTTCGTTTAGATCTCTTTTCGTTTTTTTTCTCTGCGCGCTGAACCGTTTATATAAAAAAACTGGAGCAGGCCGGCCAGGCCAACGCCCAGCCGGGCCGAAGGCCACCGCGCGCCTAGCGCCAGGCGCCAGGGAGCCGGCGCCGCCGCCTCTTGCTCTACGAATCCTTTTAGGATTCTGGGGTAGCCCTTGCCCCTTTTTCCTTTGTTTCGTTATTCCTAGTCCTACTCCGTTTATTTTTTCCCATTCCTAGTCTAATTCCTTGCCCTCTACCCCAAGTAAACCCCTCCCCTCCCCAATATAAATACCCAAGCACCCCCCCTCTAAACATCAAATCAAAGCCCCTCTCCTCCACACCGCACCTTGCCACCCCATGCCGCGCCGCCGCACCACCTCACCCCACGCCGCACCCTAAGCCACCGCCTCACCCGCGCCGCCGCCGCACCTTGCCGCCGCCGCCCCACGCCCACGCCGCCGGAGCCCCTCACCGGAGACCTCGCCGAGGTTGCCCCGCGTCTCTTTTCTCGGATTGTTTTCTTCTAATCGTTCCGATTCTTTTCTTCTCTAAACCGTTCCGGTTTTCTAGATCGGTTTTTCGTTCGGTTTTTCTTCTCCGAAACCCTAGATCGGATTCGTTTTCTTCTCTGATTTACTTGTCTTTGGACCGTTCGCCGGACCGTTCGTCCTAACGAACGTGATCACCGGATTTTTCTAGGTTAACGACGTCCGTTCGTTTAACCGTTCTTCTTTTTCTTTTCGTCGGATTTATTCCGCGATCGCGATCTTAGATCCGATCTTCTTTCTAGTTTTTCTTTTCGCTCGTTTATCGGAATCAGGTGATTCAAGCGCCTGGAGTTTCGTCTCGAAACCGCTGTTCCGACTAATCAACTTAAACAAGTTTTTGCCCCAGTAAAATTTGACCTAGTTTCAACTTGCTAGAACCGAGTTGTTTTCTTTTGCCGTTTGTTTCTTTGTTCGTTTCGTTCTTTCTTTTCAACCGGAGTTCTTAAGTTGAACTACCTGGTTCGTTCTCTTGTTCGAGTTTTACCTGTGCATTAGATGAGTACTTATTGTATGCTTGTTGTTTGTCTGCGATAGATTACCCGGATTGCGCCGCTTGTTACTTCGAAACCCTAGGACTCGCGGATCATCAGCAAGGCAAGTAACACTTTGATCATACCTTTTCTACAACCCATGTTTTATTGCATTAGATCAATCCTCACACATTGCATGATTAGGATCTAATTAAACTGTGGGATGGGAAGTAGATGAGGTAGTACCTATTACCTGTATTATTATCAAACCCTTGGGAGTTACTTCTACTTGCTTATTACGCCATGCTATGCTAGTAGACGTGGATTGGGTGAGTGATATCCATGACAGATGTGAGTTTATTAATTTTTAATGGTTTATCTAAGGTGGCAACTTAAACACACATCTGGGTGGATTGAGGCACCTGATGTCTATCAGGACTTGCCTGTTTTTTTTGGACCGCCACCCAGGCTCAAAGGGATCATAAGATCTTTCATGCTAGAAACTTCCGTGTGCAGCCACAAGCCATTATGGGCTCTGGCATAGTTGACTAAGTTTTGCGAACTCTTACGGGGTGGACTAGCAGATGTAGGGGTTATAGGTGGTACGGTCTACCCCACATGTAAGGTGCTAGCGCTTCTGAAAGACTGTGTCTCGGTCATCCGTCTTCTCAAACACCATGTAGTGCGAGAAAACAAACGGAGGCGATCGAGTTTTCGGGCTGCAACGTTAATGTTGCAGACTTTTCAGACGACGATTGAGGTGTTTTTAGGTCGTGGCCCTATACTCAGTGATGCCGTTGGAGTTGATGGACCCATTTATCTTCCGAGTCTTCCGCTGTTATCGATATTATATGGCCTTCAGCCATATTTATTGTAATAAGTTCTTTTTGAGCCATCGATGTATTAAGTGTGTGATTGCAACTCTGCTATAAATCCTCGATGTACTGTGTGGTGTCAGCATTACTGATCCAGGGATGACACCGTAGCACAGTAGACGTGATCCATTCGGGTCAGGTCGCTACACGTGGTATATCAACTCTTGTAACACTCATATTCATCAAGATCAATCAAGCAGGAAGTAGGGTATTACATCCATAGAGAGGGCCCGAACCTGGGAAAACATCGTGTCCCCCGTCTCCTGTTACCATCGATCCTAGACACGCAGTTCGGGACCCCCTACCTGAGATCTGCCGGTTTTGACACCGACAGCTAGCACTACCCGTCCACCTATCCTTCATGCGCGGCCACTACTGGGCGGGCATGAAGGCCAACCGGATCATCCTCATCCACCAATCCGGTAGTCCGTGGCATCTCCTGGATATCTACACCCAGCGAGAGATCACCCTTCCATCGTTGTTGTAACACCCCGGATGTAATTTACCTTATATGTATCCCAACTCTTGCCGTTTCCGGCACTAAGTTATTATATTTCCTCGTTGTCGGGTTTTTGTCTCCGTGTGTTGTTGTCTTTGTCATGCATCTCATATCATGTCATCATGTGCATTGCATTTGCATACGTGTTCGTCTCATGCATCCGAGCATTTTCCCCGTTGTCCGTTTTGCATTCTGGCGCTCCTATGTCCTCTGGTGGTCCTTTCTACCTCTTTTCGTGTGTGGGCGTTAAACATTTCCGGATTGGACCGAGACTTGTCATGCGGCCTTGGTTTACTACCGGTAGACCGCCTGTCAAGTTTCGTGCTATTTGGACTTCGTTTGATACTCCAACGGTTAACCGAGGGACCAAGAAGGCCTCGTGTGTGTTGCAGTCCAACACCCTTTCAATTTGGCCCAAAACCCACCAAAGCCTCTCCCGTCGTCTAGAGCGTTCGATCACGATCGCGTGGCCGCAAACCGCACCTCATTTGGAGCTTCCTAGCCCCCTCTACCTTTATAAATAGACCCCCTTCCGAAAATCCCGGACCCCCTCGTCTCAAACCCCAAAAAAAATCCCTCTCCGCCGCCGGACAATGTCCGTTCCTAGCCGGACATTTTGCGCCGCCACCACCGACCAATAGGGCGCTGCCGCGTCTCCTTGTACCGCCGCCCGCCGCCGCGCGGCCCGGGGAGCCCGGAGCCGGCCCCCGCGGCCCATCTCCTTACCGCCGCCGCCCAGCTCGTCCTCCTCCTCCCGCGCGTCGCCGAGCCACCGTGCCGG